>NC_041346.1:13277215-13349715 GCF_004354835.1 Perca flavescens | reverse complement strand
ACAGTTACATTTTTGGTAGTTATGCAGTGGAGAGTGGAAAGGCTTTCATCAACAACTACTTCAACACTAATATTTAGCATTTCATTTACAGCAGGTAACATTACACAGGTAGAGCACAAACCCAGCCCCCTGTATGATGACCCTGTACTACACAGTTGTAGCTGAACTCACATCAAATGTAAATACAAATACTAAATACAAACCAAAAAAAAAAAAAAAAAAAATCACATAGCCTACAAGTATTTGTATTAGTTCAGGTTTTGTAAAAAATAACAATAGAACCATGAACTGATTGAGCTAAAACAAAACAAACAGATTGAGCTGGAATTTATCAATAACTGATTAAGAGAACTGTTATGGACTTTAGGTAGGGTGTGTGTGTGCACCTAGTGGGTTTTCCCCAGGGAGGTGTTCTCCTGCACACAATGAGACAGGCTGTGTGGCACAGCTTTTGCTCTTCTGCACTTTGTGTAAGGGTGGTCTTTCCTGGAGCTCTTTGGAGGTCTGCCAGCTCCCAGAGCTCTTCTTCCCCCCAAAGCTGCCTTTCGGCGTGACACCGCCGTTGGTTGCACACCAATCTTAGTGGTCGTTTGCAGAAATCCCCTTGGTGTGGCACGGATCCTAGTAGGCACATAGCTGGTCTTTCCATAGGAGAACAAAGATGACTGGACAGCACTGTCCGTTTTTTTGAGGATCCCCAAAATGCCATCCAGCTCCCTCTCCAAAGTCCCTGGGCCTGGATAGATTTAACAGCAATTGAATTGATTCTTCTGTCTAGTGTTGGTGGCAAGTGAAACAATTGGATCAATCTGAAAAGTTGTGATAAGTATACTTACTGGGCCCAGCTGATGTGTTGACAACCTCCTCTTCACTGGACTGGTGGTCATCTGTGATAAAGAAAATAAGCAAGTTTTTCACTGTGATTATCTTTAGGCATTCTACCGCTATACTTTGGTCTTATGGAACACAGTTTTATCATGGCCTTGACATTTTTTTGTGGTTTATGCGCCAATTTATTTTTCTTTAAAGCCAGTTTCACCTGAGATGATCTTCGATGCTGGAGCAAGAAATTCTCCATCCATGCACTCTTCTTTTTTGAAAGAAAAAAAAACATAACATTATCCATCTTGAAAAAAAATGTACTACTTGGTGAAGTTTCAACATACTCAGTCTGAAAGAACATCATAGTGGTGGAGGGACTTTGTACTCACGCAACACTGACTTTGGCTCCACAGGCTGTTCATAAATCAAGCTTTCAAACCAGTCATCTGGAGTGGTCCCTCCTGTGTACACACACACACACACAGACACACACACATCAAACTGTAGTCCACATCCCATCATGTAGAACAACCACAAGTCACTTACCTGAAGCAATTTCATAGAAGAGCTTCCTGAGATGAGGTATGCTTGTTAGTGGGAGTGTCTCACTCACACCAAATGTTTGTACCACTGCACTCTGGTGCTTGCAAGGTGCGCCAGTTTGGCCAACAGGGCAGGTGCAGCAGCTCAGTCCTGTATTGACGTGGTACCAACCACCAGTTGATGCGCTGGGCACCGTAAAATTGACTTCATCCTCCTACATTTTAATGGTAAGGACGACAAGAAATATATATTAAAATAACAATATTTAAACTGTATATAAACTGTATGATGTACGTATGCAGACACACATATACATATAGGAGCCATGTATATTATGTTTGTTTATGGTTTATAATTTTCACCTATTACATAACGTAGGACGTCATGGGGCCGGGGGTTGGTCTCACAATAATCAGTCTATTTATACACTTGGACACTTGCATGGTGGTGGCTAGAGAGGGGGTGAGCTTGGGTTTTTGCATTTTCTGTTGACCCCAAGTTTCTTCACATCTACTTTTTGCAGTATTTTTCAGGCAACTGGATTTTGTTTATTGTTTGTTTTTTTCAAACTTTCAAATGAACAATAAATCCTTAAAAGCCTATCTCGAAGTGGATCTGAATTATTCAAACGGCGCGTCATACAGGTGATTGGGCCTCATTCACCAATATCTTCCTAAGTTTTCTCTTAAATATGTTCTTAAGAAAGTTTCTAAGAAAAGTCTACGTCGGATTCATGACGTGTTCTTAAACAGCAGAATTGTTCGCACCTGTGTTCTTAGGATTGATGAATCCCACATCTTCATAATTGAAAGCGTGTGCCAGTTGTTCCTAATTAGCCTAAGAAAACACCTTGCAAATTCCCATATAAGGACATGACGCGTCCTGTGCACCTACTGGGAAGCGGGAGACTGCTTATTTTTTTATTTAAGTTTATTTGAATAGGGACAAGTATGTAACATACACTCATGTTACATACTACAACATTTTAGCTGAAGCTAATTCTCAATGTCAGAGATGTTAGAGATGGTTGTCGGAGTCGCGGTGGAGAAAGTACTAAATCTCTAGTAAAAGTACAAATAAGAGACATATTTACTTTAGTAAAAGTAGAAGGTGTCCACTACCACAAACTTCAAAAAGAAGTTCCTATCCTAACCAGCATAAAACGGAAATGTGTTGTTAGAATCGGAATGCGGTTGGTTTCATTCATGAATGTATTTTAAGATTGTTTTATTTTCTTTAACCGCGCAAGTAAGCAAATAAAGTGTGTGAAGCAGCGCAAATGGGGAGATGTGAACAGGTCCAGCCAAATAAATAAATAAGATATGAACGCGTCTTACGCAGCCTGGCGGAGGAGTAAACGACGCTGTGGAGGGAAATAGATATAGCAACTATGATTTAAAAACGTGAATAATAAAAAACAAACATTTTCGCTTTTACCGGGGCTGTATTACCGAGGATCAGCGTCGCTGCGCCCGGGCTGTGCAGCACCAGAGCCGGCTTGGATCAGCGGTGCCCCATATATACAGTATCTATGGCAACCAATATATACGGTATCTATGGCAACCCATATATACAGTATCTATGGCAACCAAACTTCACTGGCGAGACAAACTTGTGACGGACAGGAAGACGTTTTGGCAGGGGGGAAACTGATCAGAAAATGTAACTGAACATTGTAGAAATGTAGTGGAGTAGAAAGTATAGATAATTGCTGCAAAATGTAACAAAGTAAAAGTCAAAAGTAGGCTATGCACTATTGAGTCTACTTAAGTACAGATACGTGAAAAATGTACTTAAGTACAGTAACGAAGAATTTGTACTTTGTTACATTCTACCACTGCATTTCGGCCCTATAAATAGCGATCAACCACCAAATAACGCAGGATTTAATCAGTTTTGATGAGCTAACCTGTAGCAGAACTGGACGTCTGGGCAGATGGCGCGGTCTGCTGCTGCATAGTGGTACTCGTCTCCCTCTTCCTCCTGCAGGTCATATTTGATGGTATCGAGAGCAGATGAGGGAGAATGACCTTTCTCAAAGAGCTCAGTCAGCCTTTCAATGGTGACGGCCGACACATCCCTTTTCCTCAGGGCATCGGCGCAAGCAAGGCGATGGTTGTGCTCATTCCTCAAGTTGACATATAGGAGGTAACCCTCTGCCATGTGTCGATCTGACGATCTGTAAACGGCAGAGGAGTGGAACATTAATGACATTGAAGGATACACACATGCAATAAAATGATCGTACAGAGTGGAAATTTAGACACCGTGCACATAGCTTTATTCTGAATTGTACCTTGACCTCCTATTCTCCATACTTCTTTTGAGGACAAGAAACAGTGTGGCAGGGCAGTTGGTGTTTCTTGAGTATTTGCCAGATGCGTAGGTTTTATGCTGGCATCTGAGATCAACCTGAACAGTATACAGAAATTAGTAGACCTGCTTGTGGTACTCTTTTTTTTTTTTTTTTTTTTTTTTTTTTTTTTGTTCATGTATATTCATGCTCCATGTCAGACAAAAACACATATTGAAAAACTTCTCATTATACCTCTCCCTGTACACTACCCTTCCACTTCCAAAAGCTGTGCTCTACTTACTCTATACACATTGTATCGCCCTGACGCCGGATACGTTCTGGCATTCCTCCATGTTAAAGTGGAGGAATTTTGAAATTCCTCAAGCCATTTCTCCACCTCCTCTTTAGTGGAGAGCTGCACTTTTAAATGGGCTCGAAACTCATCCTCCTTCACACACAGCAGATGTGTGTATCCAGATGGTAAGAGTTTCTGTCATCCAAAAACTGTTCACTCACAAGGGAGTTTGACCCATTCACGGTTCATGTCACAGAAAAAAGGTGTGCACATGTCGGAGTCAGAAAGCTTTCCATCCCATTGAATTGTGTGTGTGTGTGTGTGTGTGTGTGTGTGTGTGTGTGTGTGTGTGTGTGTGTGTGAATTGATTGAATTGGTGCATGCACCCAACCTTGGCTCTAGATGATCACAAACATTGAAGGGGTCAATGCAGAAAATATGATCATTTGTTTTATAATCTTAGTCTTAACCATCTATCGCACCTAACCTCAAGCTCCTCCAACTGCTGCACGTTGCCAGGTGTCTGGCAAATATGGCACCATTTAATAGGAGCAGCCATACTGTTCATGGCTAAAAACAAAAAAGAAGATATCTTGAAATGTAAAACCATTAGAAAACAAAGACTGTATAAGCGTCACAGTCCCTCACAACAATATGGCGGTAAAAAAAAATACACACAACATTCTTATATAGCTACTGTCTATGCATCCAACAAAGACATTTTATGCCTTACCTATCCAAGTGCAGTTTGCAGACTGGCTCTGTCACTCTCTATGGGACAGGAAGGTACAGGGTAAATTTCAATCATTGACTTATGGTGCTAAGCTATTGTGCTGCTAGCGGCTAATAAGCTATTGTGGCTAATAGAAATGGTGGTGAAGGAGTTGGTGCAAACGATATTAATATACGTCGTTTAGTTGTTTCATTTGTAAGGCTACGGTTGGTGCAAACGATATTAATATACGTCGTTTAGTTGTTTCATTTGTAAGGCTACGGTTGGTGCAAACGATATTAATATACGTCGTTTAGTTGTTTCATTTGTAAGGCTACGGTTGGTGCAAACGATATTAATATACGTCGTTTAGTTGTTTCATTTTTCTTACCGTTATTAGCGTCTCCAGCGTCTCCTTTCTTGAACACATATTTCAAACTGCGCGGTGCCGGCGAAACGTCAGCGGCTGTGCTGGAGAGCGGCGGCGCGCCGGAGGTACTGGAGGTGACGATGTGCGTGTAAGCCAATCAGAGGTAGGCATAGGGCGGGTCTTGGCGTGGCCATAGTGGGATTCGTAATATCGCGCCCGCAGCAAAATTACGAATCCCACTATGGCCACGCCAAGACCCGCCCCCACGATGCAGCTCGATTGGTTAGGGTTAGGCATTTCACCTTGAGTGGTTAAGTTTAGGGTTAGGGGATTGGTCAGGGGATAGGACCTGTACATGTAAACATGGACGCCTGGCCAATAGTAGTGTGTGAATGCTATTGAAGGGCGGGTCTTGGCGTGGCCATAGTGGGATTCGTAATGTCGCGCCCCGGCACCGCCCTTCCACTCAGGTCACGTTTTTTAAATCCCCTACAGCGCGAAACAAGTCCCGCAAATGCGGCGCAGAGGAGCTTGTATGTAATCGGAGGACAAATGGCTCCTTAGTTTCGAAATAGTTTGGGTACAAGCCAGGTGATCGCGTTTAAAATAAAGTCGTTTGTCTAGCGTTAGAAGCTCATTAGAAACATTGCCGCGGCTCATTTGAGAAAATGACAGCTCCAAAGAGACGCCGCTTTAGTTTGAGTGTAGTGCTAACAATAATAAAGAAAGATGATGATCATCATCACCTTATCTGTTACCACTGAAATGCAGATGTAATGTGTTTCCAAATATAAGCCCATCTTATGCGGAATATTGCCTAATAGACTGCAACAGGATACAACCAATGGATAAAACAGGCACCTACAGAATGCGTAAAACAGGCGATTAGGCCTAACAAAATTAATTGTTTGGTTCCGGTTTCCGACCCACCCTGTCAATTAATGTGCGACCCAAATTTATTTTATGAGCTTGGGGAAGAAATGATACTAATTAAACAAATACACAAATAAAAAGTTTAAGGCAAACTATAATTACATTTTTGTACAGGACTCTTGCGATGCAAGATGCCCGTTTTCCTCCAGCACTGCTGGAAGAGGACCCGATGTCGCCGCAGCGGCACTTAACTTTGCCGTGTCCAGTTTTAGGGCAGCAGCAGCAGCGTGAGGACAGCGCCTTCAACCAGCCATCACCGGCCACGGCGGCCAGCCACAGCGCTACTGCGCCGCCAGGGAGCTTAAACACGTTAAACAGGGCAGATGAAACCACTCATGAACTATATGTTGTGTTCAATGTCGATAGCAGAAACGATAGCTACAGCTTATACATTATTTACTTCCGCTGGCGCAGATGAACTAACGGTACACTCGTTAACTGTAAGAAGCCTACAATAAACCCTCCATGATTAAAGAGTCAATATTTATCAAAACCCACCTACCTGTTCTACAGGCAAATTTAAACATGTAGAAACCGATATTTCAGTCTGCTCTTCATGCGCTGTCCACTCTTGTTCACCGCACTGTGCAAACAAAGCTCTACTCTGCAAATAGCGACTTTACAAACAAGCTAAAATGAAAGATGTCAGTTTGTAGTCTGTTTCTTAGTTTGCACCGAATCTTGATTTTTGGACAAACTCTTGTAAACGTAGCTGCTGTCTAAACGAACCATCCTCTCCGCTGGAGCGGTAAACCTGTGGCTGTATTATAAGACCAAAACAAATACACGTGGCTACTTAATATGCACGTGAATTGCATGTTTTCAATTTATTAAGCGACAACTGTACATGTAGTAACAGGTAGGCTATGTTATGAAAATATTGAGTATCTATCGCTACTGTAAAGGCAAAAAAAAAATCCTACTTATCCTTTGCTGCCACTGGGAAAAAAATAAAAATAAAAAATAAATTCCCTATCGACCCATGACCTCAACAGACAACAAACCGGAACCAAACTTCTTTTTTTTTTATGCCTTATGAAAAATTTTGCGTGAGGGATTATTTCACTTCACAAAAAAAAATATTGGAATGAGATGGCTAACTGTAGTAGCGTTTATTCCAATATCTATAATTGCCTAATTTAGAGATCACTTTTTTTTTTTTTTTACTAACAATAATTTTGACCGGTTAACGTTGAAACGGTTAACCACCGGTCAAATGGTCATCGGTTAACATCCCTAATATATATATATATATATAATTTTGTCTTTAACCATGTCTTTGGCTATGTGCAAAGTGACCGCTTCGGTGATTGTTCTCCACCGTGCCCCTTTCCTGTCATATGCGGTGCCTTGTGCAAAGGATTCGGCTACAGTTAGCTGTTTTTTAGCTAATGTTTGTTGGTCACTGCAGTTTTGTTTGTCTCGGAGAGACTGGCATTTTTCATATTCGGCTGGATGTCTCTGTTTCAGGTGTTGGAATAGGTTTGTGGTGCTGCTGCCTTTGACTGCGATGGGCTTTAGGCAAAAGTTGCAGCGTGGGGTCTCTAGCTCCACGTCTGTCGCAGCAAACCCATACCAGTTCCAAACAACAGATGATTTTATTCCTTTCTTGGGAACAAACTTCCCACTCTCACCGGTAGCCATGTTGTCACTTGCTGTTGCTGTTTCGTGTGTGCTATGATGTTGTTGTTGTCGCTTGCCATACTGCTATGTGAAACTAACCCTACGGAAGCTCCGGGGAGCCAAAAATGCGCCATTACACAAAATGTATTTACTTATTTTTTAAATCGCCCGCAACAAGAAATTCAAATTAATTCATTTAATCGATTTTTTGACCAGGCCTAACAGCAGGTAATGTTAGCCTACCGTTAGCTACAGTAAACACAAATAACACGTTACACAGCAGTACGTTAGCTACAGTAAACCCTAATAACACGTTACACAGCAGGTAAAGTTAGCCTACCGTTAGCTACAGTAAACACTAATAACACGTTACACAGCAGTACCGTTAGCTACAGTAAACCCTAAAAACACATTACACAGCAGGTAACGTTAGCCTACCGTTAGCTACAGTAGGAACTGGATTAAACACGGCTAAAATGCTGACAGCTAAACGGTAAACCTCGTGACCGACTTATGACCGACTGCTATCTGTTGTCCTCACGTTACTCTCTGTCCTCCCGTCTACATCTAAACTGAGCTGTGCGGTGCAGGGAAAAACTCTGATTGGCTCATGGAGGCACGTGATCAGACAGTGGTTTACGGAGCTTTGGGGGAAAAAAAACTTTAATACGGAGCAGTCTATGAGCTGAATGACACATTTTAAATCGATCACGTGAATTTGATCATGGGAAGCCAAAATCGTGATCGTAAATAAAATTTGATTAATTGTGCAGCCCTAATACAGATATTTCATACACAAGATGTTTGTAACGTCGCTGACCCGCCAAAGCGCTTTCAACCCGTGCTGGACCCGTTCGTAATGAGTCAGCCGTCACTCTGTGAGTAGCATGCTTCAGTCCATCGCACTCCCCCTCTCTCCTCTCCTCTGTCTCTCTTATGTTTGTCTGTCTTTTTTTTTTAAGATTTTATTTTGATAGGAAAGCTGAAGACATGAGAGGGGGAATGACATGCAGCAAAGGGCTGCAGGTCTTAGTCAAACCGGCCGCTGCGTGGAGGAGTAAACCTCTATGTAGAACTACCAACTGAGCTATCCGGGCGCCCTCTTTCTCTTCTAATCTGTCTTTTTATTATTTATAATCTCTTTTATTGTTGTTGAAAACAAGTGAAGGATATCTCAGAGATATTAGTATTATTATTATTTTTTAAATATAGCCTAGGCTACTTATTATGTGTTGCAGCTGTATATTTTCAAACTGGGAAGGAAATCCTGTCTTTGCATTTTATTTTGATCACAATTTGTTTTAATAAGAGCTTTTTTTGCTTAAAATGTTTTAGTTTGACAGCTCAGTGAAGCACTTTAAACATTTTGTATTTTTTTTAAAAAGATTTTTATTTTTATATACAGTATAATTGTGCTTCAAATAAAAAAGTATGTATCTACACTTATTCCTGTTTAAAAACATTTACATAATATACATGAATGTATATGGAGCGTGATAAAACAGTGACCTTGAAATTGGTGCGTTAAAGGCGACATGAGGAAAAAATTGGGTGCACCTACATTTTGTGCTGGTAAATAAAATGTTAGTCTGGAGCCCTGAGTTATTCTGAATTTGCCTTGTATTGCTGTGACCCATCAGTTATGTTTAGTTGTGTTCTTTATTCACAGGAGCACTTCTATGATGCTGATAAGTGGATCTGGTTATTTGGCCTGGAGGATAAAGACAGTCCAGCCCAACACTGCAGTTCAGTCCCGGAGATGCTCAACCACCACTACCTATCAAGATGGTCCAAAGAGCAAGAGGGATTTTCTCCTTCCTGACAAGCAGCTGTTTGGCGTGTAATGCCGCGAGGCTATCTCCATATTGAAGCATACAACTGATGAATCGCTTGTCAAAGAGAAAATGAGGGCAACAGTTCAATACAGTCAGACATTAGTTCAAGACCAGCAAAACTCCTCAATGGTCCTGGATGTTTTCCCACGTTTTCACGATACACCTGGCTTGGTAAGTAATGCATGTTTAATTTATTTATTTTTAAAGTGATCAATGTGTATTTAAGGTTTACGCTTTCAGTTACACAAGCATAAACGTACTGAAATTGTGTGGATGAACTTAAGGAGTTTCTTCTGTAGATTGATCACGACTTCACCGTAATGTTTGGAGAGGAGGTTTCTGGCAGATTTTGGCAAAATGGCCCATTTAGGCTACTTCAAACCCAGGATCCTGGCAGACTGCAAAAATTCTAATGAGCATGTTGAAGACCTCTTGTCTGGGCATCAATCCTCAGATGAGTCTGGTAAGCATCGATCATTATCTTTTTAAAACATTCATTTACTTGCCCGATTCCGAAATCTTGTATGTAGCATAATGTGGATATATTTATTTTCACATGTAAGTCTTTCTTACAATCTTGTACTTTCTTCTGCTTTCCTCCTAGGCTGGGACAGTGCCCTGTCAAGCATCCTACTGCTGGTTCACCTACTTTTCTCTACTGCAAAAGGACCCAAGAAGAGTCCTAGAATCAGCTCACATCAAGCAGTCTAACATGTTGGGAGATATTTGAGGGTATGCAATGTTTTAATATGCTTTTTAATTTAGTTCTTTTTGTTAAGGGGCCACATACGTTTTTAGTAATGTAGTGGGCCATTAAAATGGTTCCTCATGGTTCTGATTTTTTTCCAGATTGGCGCCAGTGTCGAGACCTTCCTTGAGAGTTTGGAACCAGGACAGCCCATCCTCATGTGTGTCGGTGAACAGAAGAACAACCTCCAAAGATTCTATATCATCGTTGACCACAAGGCCATCCCTGGCAAGGCTCAGACATCCCTGGCAGCGTTCGATGAACTCTTCAAGGCCCACTTCATCTTCAATGTGAACTACCAAGAATCCCTTCACAGCTTCTACACATTGATCCAAACCACTGTGTTCAACATTGATGTGGGAAGTACCGAGGAAAGTCCCTGTGTGAAGGAGCTCAGAGCTAGACTGCTGAACACAAGTATCTGAGGTGACACACATCCTTGGATGCAAATATGTTGATTTGTTTTATCTGCAAGTTACACCACAGAAGCTCTGCGTTGCTTTGTCAGCATTTGAGAGTTTACCATGGTTTATATCCGGGAAAGACATTACGTTTGAAATGTGGACAGCCGGGATGTTCTTCATTCTTTGGCACTTATTCAGGGTTCAAGAAACGCCTTATTCGTTTGCACCGGGACACTGTTTCAACAAATACTGTTTACAATATGGACACTCAAATAATAGATGAGCCTTCAACTTCAAATGCAATCTGTACTGACATTCCAGTAACCACCAAGGTCTCTGTTGACAAGCATCATTTGGTAAACGTGTGGTTCCGTTGTAGCAGTTACAATCATCAGGTGTTGCTGAGAGCACTATCCAAGCAATGGTAGGGTCAATGGCAGAGCTTGTAAATGATATTCACAGTCAAGCGAGAGACGCAGTTCTCAACTGTAGTTCAGAGATTCAAGGAACAGACTTTGAAAAAAAGCTAGACAGTTGTTTTGAACCACTACAAAATCCTTTCTCAGTCTTAAATACAGGAGCCAAACGACAGAAGTCCTTCAAGGAAAAGTGGGAACTAGTTGAGCCTGTTGAGTATGTTCCTGGGGTGCGATTTGATGTACGTAGAGATGGAACAACAGGAGTTTACAATCAGATCCCTGTAACAGAGAAGTTTGTTTATGTACCCATCTTAGGAACCCTGAAGTCTACGCTCAAAAATAGTGAAATATGTGAAAGTTTCCTGCAGGCCAAACAAGAGGAACAAGGTTTTTTTTTTTTTTTTTTATGATACATTTTTTTATTGTTTTTATATTTTTTAACATATAGAACAGACAAACACAATTGAACAAGAACAACAACCCTCTCCCACCCCCCACCCTCTGTGGTGTCGAGGTAAAATAAACAAAAACAGAAATCCCACCTTGCCTAATCGCCCTCCTCATCCTTCTTGTGATGCTGTGGTCATTAGGACGCTGTGTTTTTCCATAGGTCTATAGTCGATGACTTGGCTTTGTTAATCCTTGCTGTAGAGAGCTCAAGCATAACTATGTCCAGAAAAAAAATTTAGGAACTTTCATGCGGTTTAATATTTTCCACCCTCCAAGCTATCAATCACTTCCTAAAATTCTCCCAGTGATAAGCTAGCTGTCTCAGGTGTTGTTTGACCAATCCTTTTTAAAATTCTTGACAGATCTTTAAAAAAAAAACAATGTGTTTGGCCTCAAACCTCATGCACCGTACATGAAGGAGTGGGTTTATTTTAGGAATACACCTTGGGTAATGGATCATAAAATGATTCTTTGGAGTAAGTCTTTTCTCAGGAAATACAGATTTGAATAGCTTGTAATGATCATTAATTAATGCTTCAGATAATATGCCATACCGTTAGTAACAACTGGTGAAAACACTATTTGCGATTTGAAGCAAGAGGAGGAGCATGTTCCAATAACTTTCATTTCTTTCAACTAGATCACCAAAAATGAGAGGAGCGTTTTGCACAAGGCACCACACCCTCATCCATTTTCAACCCACTTGGCCTGTTTCTACTCAGTATAACCATAGTTGAAACTTTGAATTCTCCGACAATGATTCCATAGATAAAAGTTTCTCCTTGACAAGGTATTTCAGTTCGTACTGCACTACACCTTCAAGCATGTCATGCATGATATCAACTGCATAGTTGTCAGAGGTGTGAAAAAAAATGCAATGTATTTAGCAAGCATGTCTTCTTGACACCAAATGTTGTCACCAACATAGGATTTTCATATAGAGCTGAACAATATTCTGCATGGATTTCTTTTGTATGAAAAATCAAGCCAGGGTGATCTTCAGTGAAGACCAGAGGTGGAAAAAGTACTAAAATATTGTACTCAAGTAAAAGTACCAATACTCTTGATTGAATATTACCCAATCACAGTATATATATATATATATATATATATATATATATATATATATCCTGTGTCCAGCATATATATATATATATATATATATATATATATATATATATATATACTAAAGAGGGGTTCAATTCATCTTAAATAGTCTAACAAGACTCCAGTTCCAGTCTCAGTGTGTGCCTCTGCACATTTCAATGGTCCTCTATATACAATCAATGCACTTTATAAAGTGCCTATGCACATTTCTTTTCATTTGTTTTTCTCCCTTTCTGTCTCCGTATGTGTTGTGACACCTCCCCCCTGTGTTCATGTTTGGTACTAAGCACTACAGCAGCCAAGGGGGGGATCAGAGGGTGGAGCTTCACCTCACTGCTCACAGGCACAGGTACATTTTTTTCTGTCTCCTCATACCTGCTCCTGACAATGCATTACAGACCTGCATTCACATTCAAGGAAGATTACTAATAATCCAATGTTCACTTGTATCATAGAGGCAGATTAGAGAGAGATAGACAGGCACGGGGTATACTAACAGCAGGCTTAAAAGCCTAATGCAAGGTGGCATGCTGGGCTGAGAACTTGTCAGTGGGACCAGTCTTATAACACATACTATAATAGTAGTCTTGATAATAACATAATTTTTTAGCAGGCAGTGCATTTACCAGCCAGAAGGGATTAAAAGGCAAGTGAATAATAAGCCATATATATGCAAAGTTATACCTATGCAGGCATAAAATAATAAACAAAAGAAGGATGAAATATAAAAACATTTGGAACACAGAAGACCGGGTGTAAAATATAATTATTTTAGATTTGTTTTTAAAAGCAAATGTATACTTATTTTACAAAAAGGAGTCTGTTTTTCATATCGGATGTTAACGTAAAATGATTTATCCATTGTTCAAACATTGGTCAAAAAGCTTACCCCAAATTGTTTTACCTAAAGTAAAGTCAAGTACTTTTTTAGTATTTTCTTCACAAACATTTGAGTGAAACTCAATCGGCAGAACTTCTGCACGGCTTGAATATTTACAACAAATGATAGTAGAGAGATAAGCAGATTTTTATTTTTTAAATGGTGTTTATTGTTAAACATGAAACCAATTAGTGTTCGGGAGATGTTGTTAGTGCCCAATTACTGCATGGTTTAAAGGAAAGTGGGAAGAAACCGGAGTACCCGGAGTAAACCCACGCAAGCCAATCACTGGTCTCCGTCCTACAGAAGCCAATCACTGGTCTCCGTCCTACAGAGGCCAATCACTGGTCTCCGTCCTACAGAGGCCAATCACTGGTCTCCGTCCTACAGAGGCCAATCACTGGTCTCCGTCCTACAGAGGCCAATCACTGGTCTCCGTCCTACAGAGGCCAATCACTGGTCTCTGTCCTACAGAGGCCATTCACTGGTCCTCTGTCTTATATACACTATACATTATAAACGCCATCCGCACAACACCAAATCACTACTATAGTGCAAACAATAAGGAGTGTCAGGCCAAACTTTGCAATGGAGGAGGAGACTCTTTTGATGACACTTTGCTTCCTTGGTTTCATCAGGTGATCTCTGAAGAAGGAGACAATACATTTGTCAACTGCTGGTTCGTCTAGATTCATTGAAACCAGCACGTCCTGTGCACAGCCCCACTTCTTGCACATGTCCTTTAAAATGGCCTTGCTGAGATGCTCATAAGTGTCATTGGTGATTTGAAAATCTTCTCCCTCGACTTCAGCCCATATCTTTTCGAGCAGGCGTTCAATGATGGCTTCTGAATTTCCAATTGTTGTGTTCACCTTTGCTTTGTTAAAGGTCTGCAAAACCAGCTTCTGCACGAGTAGCCTGACAGAAATTTTGTTTTTCTCTGCCTGTGCTGTTGAGTTCTGCACAGGCCTGGCAGCTGCCTCCTCAGATACTGTGACTGTAGGTGTAGGTTTTGGCGTAGGTGTAGACTTGGGCGTAGGCAAATGCGTAGGTGTAGGTTTGGGTGTATGCGCAGGTGTAGGTTTGGGTGTATGCGTAGGTGTAGGTTTGGGTGTATGCGTAGGTGTAGGTGTAGGTTTGGGTGTATGTGTAGGTGTAGGTTTAGGTGTAGGTTTGGGTGTATGCGTAGGTGTAGGTTTGGGTGTATGTGTAGGTGTAGGTTTAGGTGTAGGTTTGGGTGTATGTGTAGGTGTAGGTTTGGGTGTATGTGTAGGTGTAGGTTTGGGTGTATGTGTAGGTGTAGGTTTGGGTGTATGTGTAGGTGTAGGTTTGGGTGTATGCGTAGGTGTAGGTTTGGGTGTAGGTGAGGGTGAGAGTGAGAGTGAGGGTGTCGGTGTAGCGGTGGGTGACAGTGACTCAGTATTCTTGAAAGCCTTTTTCATCTTGTTACTGTGGATGCCAGCCTGTGTGCACAGCCACCATTTCATCAGTCCGAGGTAACGCCACACTTTACAATGTATTTCACCATACACTGTATCACGGGATGGGGAAGCAGACAGTGTCCTTTCATTTGATCCTGGGACAGTCTCTGGAATCCTCCCCTCAGAGACGTAACTGTAGAGGAGACCAGTAAGCTCTTCTTTGAACACCTGGTCTTTACCGTTGGAAATATCCCGCAATTTACTATAAACAACCTCACTTCCAACTTGTTGTTTTACACCATCTTTTGAAAACAGAGAGTCAACATCAGTCATAAAGGACTGCACTGACTTTTCACTTTTAACTCTGGAGTCAGGGTGGAATTGGTTGTCTAGTTGAGTGGCCATGCGATGTATTGACAGTTTGGCAAACTGTGTGGCAAAAAAGCTTTTTATCTTGCTCCCCACTCCTTTTAAGGACAGTTTCTCTCTGGATTCTGGGGTGAAACACATCACTGTGGGTTCTGGGCTGATACACGTCTCTGTGGGTTCTGGGTAGGGTTCTGGGCTGGTCCTTGTCTCTGTGGGTTCTGGGTAGGCTTCTGGGCTGGTCCTTGTCTCTGTGGGTTCTGGACTAATATTTGCAGCATCTTGATCTTCCAGACTGTTAACCTCCTGAACAATTAAATGAGTAATGTCCTCTGCAATAATTTGAATCTCCCGTGAGGTGTCAGATTGCAGCTGATCATACTCTGAGTCGGTCATTTCATCCAGTAGAGGTTCTGTGAGTCCACTGACCTCATTTGTAATTATTTCCCTCACAGCTGTGGTTGTTACACTCACAAAGTGCTCTGATGCTCTGGAGACCTTGTCCGGGGTTTTTGATTCCACAGATCTGGCTGCTGACTGGCAGCAATCAGTATCTGCCTCCTCTTGATCTTCCATCTCTTGTTGTCCATCAGCGGCCTTCTGTATGGAGATGTACTGTCTCGTTCGTGGTTTACGTGGTCGACATGAGCACAAAACATCTTTGATCTCGCCCATAAATGCTTTCAACATATTAAAGGCATGTCGTACCATCGCATTAAGTCTGTGAGGGGGAGTCACGCGCTCACTAAATACAGGTTCCAAAGTGTCCGCACTATTGCTGATAGCAGAGTAAATGCTTTGTGCAACCTCTGTAACAAACATGTTGTTTAATATATTTGAGCTGTCACAGTGGACAGGGTCCTTTACTTGCAGAACCTCAGCAAAAGTCAGAGGAAGTGTGTCGCCCAGACTGGACCGAACACGCTCCTCAGAGATTATTTGGCTGTATTTATTCTGCAGAGTTGCCAAAATGGATTTAGACACTAGTGATATTAGGTCCAAAATCATCTCCGCCATCAATGTTGATGTGGCATCATCAGGTGCACCTTGCTCCAATAATCTCTGCTGTTCCAGTGTGATCCTTTTAAAAAAGGAATCAACCACTGGACGGACATCTTCCACTCTGATCTTCGATATCTCCTGTGTCTGGGAACTTTCCATTTCGGTCATGGTGACTGTATTAGATAGGCTGTGTTTTCTGAATGTCTCGTCTTGTTTTACAGGTACTGGTTTGTCAGAAGCTTTTTGAGCAGATTGAAGTAAACCGATGTAGAGTAAACCATAGTATAGAATGATTTCCCCTAATGTCTGAATCTGTCTTATAGGCAAAATGTCATGATGTCATTCATCAAAGGATGAGGGGCATTCTAGAAACTGAGGTCAGATCAAAGGATGTTCCAGCTAAGCTCCCCCCCCCAACATGGAATGCATCTTAGCAACCGTTGCTAGGCACCAGCACCACCACTCTCTGACCGCTCTTTTATTCGGATTCAGCCATAGTAGAAGGTTTCAGCTGGAGGCATATCTAGCGTTAAAGTGTAAATTTAAGGTTACATTTTTCATGAAGTTAAGCAATGTGCTTATTAAGCATAAAGATTAGAGCCGCCCACCAGTGTTTTGTATGGCTTTTTATAACAAAACAAAAGCCTCTTATTTACGTCTCAGAGACCTCCGGTTTACAGCGGTGTGTCCGAACAATACTGTAGCGGCCGGGTCAGGCGCTGCTGGTTGTTGCGTTACTTTATGGAGCTTCTCAACTCCGAAAACTTTGAAGCAAATTGTCAATTCAGCAACCGTTTTAGGAAGACTGCCTATATTTGAAATCTAAACAGTTAATTTCTCACCTAAAACGTTCTCAGAAGTGAATTTAGTGATGAATAAGATGGCGAAAATGGATAAAATTGTCCCGTTGTTGGCCTGTCTATGTACCTGCTATGGGTTGCTATGACGTCATCACCCAGTTACTGTAAAAAACATGCTACCTTTGAAGAAACCCCAATAAATGTTATTTTAACGCATTTTAAGACAGAAATGTTCACATACATACATATTGAGCACTTTATTTACATATTAATTGGTTGTGGTGGTTAACCTGCACTTTACACTTTAAGTCTTGTAAAGTGAATGGTGTAGGAGAGAGCTGGCAGTTAGCCAGTTAGCTCAAAGAGTCGACAGACAACTAAACGGAGTTTCTACACTGATAGGCTACTTTATTCTACAACATGGACCATACAATACCAGGTGTCCACGGCGCTATATTTACTTATCATACATGAGCAGCAAAACCCGTTAGTGAGGTCTCTCTTGATGTGTCTCGGTCCGAGGGGACAAAGCTGCAGCGGCACGTCTTCACTACCATACTAACAGAGGGAGGCATCGCCTTGTGGCCCTAGTAAGCATTGCAGTTATTACTCTGTTACAGTCTGCTTAGCTACGTTATAATATCTGATAAAATATCCCAGCAGCGACAGTTGTCATTCTAGCCCTGAAAGCCGACTAAAATCATGTTTTTGTCTTCTTGCGTAAACTTACGAACCTGTCCACAAGGTAACGGGTTACATCTGAAATCAAGGAATCACTGTTTTAAAATAAATCATCACGAAAAAGTTAGTTCTGTGTCCAGTTTTGGGTTTCTTCTCCTCTAGCTCTATCTGCATAGTAAACTACAGAATTGTAGTTCATTAGCCAACATTGTAAGCAAGCTTAATGGAGGAAGACATCCTTATATAATGAATCCCAGAAAAGTGGTAACATAGGTTACTGAACAATGGTCCTCTATATACAATCAATGCACTTTATAAAGTGCCTCTGCACATTTCTTTTCATTTGTTTCTCTCCCTTTCTGTCTCCGTATGTGTTGTGACACCTCCCCTCTGTGTTCATGTTTGGTACTAAGCACTACAGCAGCCAAGAGGGGGTGGAGGGGGAGGAATCAGAGGGTGGAGCTTCACCTCCCTGCTCACAGGCACAGGTACATTTTTTTTAAAGGCTGTAAGCTACAACCAGCAAAGCAAGTACAGGCTGTCTGGAACTTGTCAGTAGTAGAAATGAGGGCCGGTGCTGTGCAGTAAAGACAATGGACAGCACAATCAAGCAGCCAGATGTTGCTCTTCATTAAAGTTAAATTATAAAGGCCTAATTAACAATGGGAAGATTTGTGGCTGACCTGTTTCTGCTCTTGCTCATTTCTGCAGGACACGTTTATGGAGGTAAGGCACTGCAGAAGAGACATTACTTTTCTTCTTAAATGTGATGCAAAAGTTACAACTGAGAATGATTATGCTACAGCATTGTAGTTGAACAATTTGTTGCATTGTTATGATATAACTGGTAGCGCTGTAAAAAATGATGTGACTGGTAATGCTGTAAAAAAAAAAGCACGTACACCTATAGTTTTCCCCCACCTGTCCATTGCACACTATAGGGTACTGTACTTAACTTTTGCTCATACTGAACATCTTTGCTCATCCTGGACTAAACCATACAGCCTTCTTTTCTTATTGTATATATTGTTTATGTAATTGTTTCTTTTACATTTATTGTTTATTTCCTTTTAATATGTTTATGTATGCACCTTTTACCAAGGCAAATTCCAAGTGTTACTTACTTGGCAATACATCCTTTTCTGATTCTGATTTAATCAATCAACACAGGAGATAATGGTATTGTTGTAGATGATTAAGTTCAAATGTGTCTAAGACAGTTGGTAGCTTAATGTTTAATCCAGTCTAATATTGTCTGTAGACATATGGCAATATGCTGCTGGATACGGGATTATATGGATGCCTTCAGTTGCACAGGGTCATGGGTACTTGATCTGATGTCACAGTGCTCACTAAATGCACTCCTAGACAGTTCAAAGTTTGGTTTATAAGATAATTTTCCTATGGCACATTGCAAAATCAGTATTCATTTGTTTTTTCTAAATTTGTTTCCACACACCAATCTGTAAGTGGACATTGTTTCACTTAATCAAATCTAAGTAACTGCCACTAATATATGAACATTTCCTAACACAAGTTGCTGTATGCGCAGGAGTAGCATTTCATTGCCTCAGATGATCGTACATGTCTCCTCACACCTGCTCCTGACAGTGCATTACAGACCTGCATTCACATTCACAGAGGAAGATTACTAATAATCCAGTGCTCACTTGTATCATAGAGGCAGATTAGAGAGAGATAGACAGGCACGGGGTATACTAACAGCAGGCTTATAAGCCTAATGCAAGGTGACATGCTGGGCCAGCCTGCTGACTGAGAACTTCTCAGTGGGACCAGTGTTATAACACATACTGTAATTATAGTCCTGATAATAAAATATTTTTTTAGCAGGCAGTGCATTTACCAACCAGCGTTGCGAAGGGATAAGACATATTTATGCCACTATATATATATATATATATATATATATATATATATTATAATACGAAGGATAAAATATGAAAACATTTGGAACACAGAAGACCAGATGTAAAATATAATTATTTTATATTTGTTTTTAAAAGTACATTTATACTTATTTGTACAAAAAGGAGTCTGTTTTTCATAATGGATGTTAACGTAAAATGATTTATCCTAACATTAGTCAAAAAGTTTACCTCAAATTGTTTTACTTAAAGTCAGTCACAAAAACTGTAACTTTATGAATGAATCAGCAATGTGGGCCAACCTGGCAGATGCTTTAACGACCTGTCAGAAAATATTAAGAGAATGAACACTATGTTAAATGCTAACTGGTTATAATTTCCCTACAGGTAAAAATCTAGCTTGTGTTGCTGCTAGACTTATTCTGTGTGATGTGGTGAATGATTGGCTGTCATGTAAATACACTGTAGAATTGTTGAGCTGTACACCTTGTGTATTTTTTTTACTGTCTATGCCATGTTGGTCTATGGCTGTACACAGCAGCTTTTGTGAGTAATTCATTCATAAAAAGTTTCGGCTTCGGGTTTTCACCCCCTCAGGCAGATTTAGCCCCTTTCATTGTGATAAGTGAAGAAAGAGTCTGTTGTATGAAACGCTTTCTTTGTTTCTTTTTTTTTTTTTTTCGGTTCTGCTTATTTATTAGAATCACTGAACTACTTCTTTAATTTCTATCTTGTGTTTAGTCTCACTGCCACTCTACACTGCTGTAATGTTTAAAGAGCTGGGAAATTTTTAGAGTGCCACCTCCCCCCTCCCCACACACACACACACACACACACACACACACTCTCTCTCTCTCCCTCTCCCTCCCTCTCTCTGTTGACCCCTATTGTGTTTCTTTTTCCACAAACTGACATGTCATGTTAACAGAGTGCTCCTATACAGCTGCTTTGTAGATCAAATCGATTAAAATCAAGACTGTTTTACCGTTTTTTTTTACCGGTTGGTACACTGGCCTCGCTACTAAAAACAAGTACATTGCAATTACATATAAAGACAATTATAAACACCTAGAATAAAAAGTGTTGATCAGTTGAACCTAATTTGTACAAGTCTTTAGATGAAAGCCTACCACCGCGTGACTCTAGGCCTGACAATGAACAGAATATATCGACCACTATTAGATAGTTTGCCATACAAATTTATATAGACATGAGACGTGGTTCCCAGATAATGTATGCTAATGATTGTGGAGGAGACCCCTTTTTTTACCTCTAGCAACACTATGAGGTTGACATTTGTGTTTGTTTGGAACAGACATTTATGTTTTACTCAGGATAAGGTTGATTGACTTTGATGATCCCTTAGTATTTAATCTAGTGTCATAACCAGGTCAAAATACTTATGGTTTATGACCAAATACCTGCAGGACTAATGACATCAGGGTCGTCCCTATGTTCCCAGGGTCCTGTGTTCCCAAGGGCCTAGTCTAGCCTTGTGTTGAGTTTTTTTAGACATTGGTAAGGGCTACAGGTCAAATAGCAAAGAAATGATGGGAGCTGGGCATTTCAAATGCAGTTTGAATGGTAAAAATCAGTTCAGCCAGAAATCAATGTCTCCAGTCAAGAAAACTGTCTTGCCTGCAAAGATGAAGGAGTACGTAGTAGGCTGTAAGCTGTAGGTGGGTAATTTCACATATTGACCC
Organism: Perca flavescens; assembly: GCF_004354835.1. Classification (NCBI taxonomy): domain Eukaryota; kingdom Metazoa; phylum Chordata; class Actinopteri; order Perciformes; family Percidae; genus Perca; species Perca flavescens. The sequence continues at coordinate 13,328,419 of NC_041346.1, read as the reverse complement.
AGGGACCTACATTGAACATTAATTTGACCTGGGAAAAACATTGCTAAGAACTTGAAACCCATTTGAAAGAGGATATTGTGTTTAGTGCTAATTAGCAAATGTTAGCATGCTAACACGCTAAACTAAGCTGGTGACCATGATAAACAGTATACCTGATAAACTTCAACATGTTAGCATTGTTATTGTGAGCATGTTAGCATGCTGATGTTTGCATAGCTGTAAACTGAATCTTGTTTTAAAGTTCCAAGTTCAAACTGGCCACATAGCTGCATAGTTGATATCTGGCATGAGGATGTAATAACAATAGAATGTCAATATCATGGTCATAAATTAATGAATTTAAATAGTAGTCCTTCACACATTTTTATTTATATTTGGATCCTGGGTTTCCAATTCGAGGCCTAATGGTCACATGTGATGGGAAAAAAAAACACACACTTTACACCAACTAATGGCATTGTGCTTTCAGAGCAGCTCTGTCATTTAGTAATGTTTGTACAACTAAATGTCCAATCTGCGTCATTTAGGTCAACAGTGAAGTCTAATTAGCATCAGAACATTTCAGGATGACCCACTCCAGAATGCATTAGTTGTCATTGATTAAATTCAGATAGCAGGTGTAAAGTTCAGAGTAGACACCACATTGAGATAAGCCAGTCAATACAGATTAATGGGATAGCCTTTGCTGGGAGAATGCCTTTCATCACCACATGTTTATTTCATTTGTTAGGTGTTTAAGTATACAGCTATAACTAAGAATGTTATTAAAGGAATAAAAGCATGGGAAAAAAATCCAGCGTAGTTCTGCATTACCTGTCTTCTTGTCCATTGTTGTAGTGTCGTTCTACGGCGATGGCTACATCCACCTACGGACAGTGGAGGCGTCCATTCAGACGTTGCTCCATGTACGATTTCGAACCTCCAGTCAGGCGGGGATGCTCTTTCTGGCAGCTGGACGCAGAGACTTCTTGCTGCTGGAGCTGATCTCTGGGCGCCTGCAGGTACGCTGAAGCACAAGCAACAAGCAAAGCTGGTTTATTGTTAATTTTAAAGAACACTTTTTTTCTTTTTGGCCAGGGAAAGAGCATTTGGATTTAAGTAATATGAATACAAATGAGTCAAAGTAAATGCCTCACACTTTCAAAAGAAGAGAAAATATTTCTCCCTTGAGCGAGTTTGGCTCATATAATGCCATTTACTATCCTGAGGAGAGGAGAGAAGTCTGAACCCACTCAGCTTGGTGTCGGATTGCTCGCAGAGAGAAAACAAATAACCCCCTGGCACTTTCAGAACAAGTTCCTTCATGACCAAGGTTTAGAGAGAAGACCGCAATAGTTTAATGAAAACTCCAAGTACATTGCAAGGGGAGCTGCTCCTGAAAGAGTTTGGTTGCATTTGTGTAGAATAATTCTTTGATCTTCCATTAACAACTCCCCTGATTCTGTTTTATTTGTGCACATTCAAGATTTCATCCCCATGTTATGCCTGCTTTTTTGCTTTTCTTGCAACACTTTGTCTTACTGATTAATGTTTGTATCCTGTTCTTAAGTCTTGCATTGCATGTGTCTTGGTTATCACCTTCTATTCCTTCTTTCCTTGCCTCCCCCCTTCATCCCTCAGGTACGTCTGGACCTGGGCTCAGGTGAGCGTTCACTACACTCAGAAAAGGGCATCCATCTTAGCAACCTGGCATGGCATTCCATAGAGCTGACCCACAACCAGCATAATGTCAACATGACCCTAGACCGAAACTTTCATACCAGCCTCCGTATGCCAGGACCAGATCTGGAGCTCAGTGTCGAGGATGGGCTTTTTGTTGGCGGGGCAGCTGGACTGAACCACCCATACCTTTTTAACATCTCCACCGGTTTTAGAGGATGCGTAGATGAAGTTGTGTTCAATGAACATAACCTGTTGTCCAGCCTAAGGCCCTATTCTGGGTACAAGAGCGTGCACGAGGTATCTCTGGGCTGTAGTCCACAGTTTTCTGCAACAGAAGAAGATTCTGTCAGCTTTTTCAGCTCTAAAGCATTTATCACTCTCCCGCCTTGGGAGGGGCCACAGGAGGGGGTGTTTGAATGTGAATTGTACCCCTCTGCAAGAGAAGAAGATGGCGTGGTCCTGTTTAGCTCTGGTAGCCAGAGAGGGTTTGTTGCCATAGAGATCAAAGATGGTAACCTGGTGGCAACGGTAGGAAATGGAGAGGGCAGTAAGACTGAGCTGCGTTCTCTAACACATGTTCACAGCAACCATACCTGGTACCCCATCCAGCTGCACCTGCTTCCCAACAGCGTCCAGTTGAAGGTGGGTGAGGAGTTGATCAAGGCCACCCTGAGCCTGGAGCTCCAGGCTATCCAGCTCAAAGGGCCTCTCTTCCTGGGAGGACTGGACGAAGAAGCCCTGGGAGAGGCACGGCGAGCTGGGCTGATGTCCGCTGTGTCTGGGGGGCAAATGGCCGGGCAAGGAGGCTCCTTTAAAGGCTGCCTCCGAGAAATTAGGGTGAATACTCAAAGAACAGGCCTTCCTCATGCTGCCATAACCAAGGACATCACTGTGGGTTGTAATACAGGGCAAGCTATAAATGCACTGGCCACCACTAGCCCAACAAATCGTCCTGAGTTTGATGTTACAACCACACGACCAATTACCAACAATAAGAAGAACCCTAACTTTCTGATGCTGAGAAAGCTAGAAGTTGTGGAGGGAGGCTGGGCATCACTGGAGCCCAAACACATCAGGGTAAGACTGGTTGTCTCCTGCTGATCTGTTTTTCTAGTTTTCACTTTTAGTTATTTGACAGGTTATATGCATAAATGTCAGTAAAGAATAACGTGGACTTATGTAATTTTCACCAATATATAAGTCAGTTTCTATTTGCACTCCCTTCCAGGTGAATCTGGATTTTCGAAAATTGGGCATTCATCCATCCCAGTTGATGTTCCGCATTGAGGGGCAGCCTGTCCACGGCCAGCTCCGGCTGGACCTCAGTCCTGACCCCGATGGAATGCTGGGCGAGGGGCAGGAAAGGACTATCACGATAGGAGCAGAAGAGGTCGACCGGACTTTCAGTATGCTGGACCTGTGGCAGGGTCGGGTGATGTACGTTCACTGTGGGTCAGAGGACCAATATGACTTCTTCATGTTTTCGGTCTTCTCCAGCAGTAAGAAGAAGCTTCCTGTATTTCTGAAGAGCAACCGTCTGCATCGATTTGATATCATCATCAGTCCTGCTAATGATGCGCCTGTGCTCAGCCTGCCGGAGGGAAACCTTTTCACTCTGCTGGAGAAGTCAAAACGACAGGTAGGTAAAGCAGAGCGCTTGGATGCTATGTGAAAAGCGTGTTGAGTTTAAAATGAAAATTAATACAACCACAATGTCCTCAGCTGACTTCAGACGTGGTGAGGGTGTCAGACCCTGACAGCAGTCCTGCAGAGCTGATGTTCAGCTCCCTGGGAAACCTCAACACTGAGGCTGGACATCTTGAGCACCATGATTACCCTGGCAGGTTGGTGCTATGGCTTGTGGGGCTTTACAGTGCCTTGCAAATCTTCTTACAAGCAATCATCATAGAGGTCTATTGGTTGTTAAATATTAATTAAAATAATACAATCTTTGTTCAGATAAAACAAAATATGTTATGCAAGAATACATTGTGAAAATCATGCTAGTGGAACAAAAGCTAATTGTAGATTGCATCTCTCTGTAACTGCTTGTTGAATCTGCTGGTACATAACTAACTAAACTAACCAATTCTTTGTGTTAGCAAATAATATCATCAGCATCTATAAATACTGGGCCAACAATGGAATAGAGATAATGCTAGTCATATTCCACATTCAGTCTAAAACACTTTTGTTACCTTGTTGCACCTGGCTATGTAGCCACAATTCATGCTAGCAGCAATTAGATGGGTTAATGTTTCAAATCAGAGTTAGGATTAGGGCTAGCCCAAACCCTAACAAGCAGAAATTTACGGGATTGCATCTATCTTCCAGGGCCATTAACTTGTTCTCTCTCAATGATCTGGAGGGGGGTAAGATCAGCTTTGTCCACACTGGGGTCCCCAACTCTCGGCTGGCACTCAGAGTCAGCGACGGCCTGAAGGTAAGCAGTGTATTAGTGTGCCCAAGATGAAATAAACCCATTAACTGTGACATAAAGGATGTGAGATATAGAGTTGGAGCATTTTTGGCCATGCTAACGTCACACACACAAGGATACACTTTGGTGATCCTCTGACTTTTTTATCTAGCGCCACCAGCAGGTCAAAGTTTTCACTAAACCAATGAAATATCTCAACATCTACTGGATGGATTGCCACAACTTTTTGTACCGACATTCATGTTTATGAGATGATGAATCCAAATGACTTCAGTGATCCCTTAGCTTTTCCTCTAGCACCACCATGAGGTTGACATTTGTGGGTTAAGTGAAATATCTTGACAACTATTGAATGGATTGCCATTAAATTTGGTACATTCGCATTCCCCTCAGGATGAATTGTAATCACTTAAGTGTTCCATTAACTGTCCATATATTGCCATCATCAGGTCAATATTTTTTGTTCAATACTTGCCTGCAACACTCCCATCAGCTCAACTGCTGTGCCTCAGTACAGCCTCACAGAGCCACTGGCATGGCTGTAGCCTCTTGGTCTTGTTGACTTGTTGATGATTGTTTTATTGCACACACAAACACATTTTACATGTTGCCATTAAATTAGATGTTACAACAGTGGACTACTGATAAACCATCTGCTCCTGTTCTAATATCTTCATTCTCCTCTCCTCATCTTCTGTTGCATCCTCTCTTGTTTATTCTCCCTTCATCTCATCTGTCATCCTCACCTCTGGTGTTTACTGGTGTTTTGTCTCCATTCCACAGTTGAGCAACACAGTAGTTTTGAGGATTATGGCGGTGCCACTCGAACACAAACTGGTGAATTGCACTGGACTGGAGGTGAACCAAGGCGGGGCTTCCCTCATCACAACCATTCATCTTGCAGTACAAGTTAATGTGGATGATCAGGCAGTGAAAATCCACTATGACGTTACAGAGTTGCCACAATATGGTGAGCTCCAGCGGTTGCACTCAAGTGGCGACTGGAAACGGACAACATCCTTCTCTCAGAAGCTTCTCGAAAAAGAACGGATCCGATACCTCAGCACTTACCACGGCCTTCAGACTCGGAACAACATCACTGATTACTTCAAATGTAAGATCAGCATCGGTTCCATGGCTACAGAAGAAGTCCTTTTCCCAATCAGGGTACACTGGATCCAGTTTAAGGTCACACGCAGCAAGATGGAAGTCAATGGTGTTCAGACTGCTGCTGTAACTCCTGAGGACCTCCATGTGATTTCTAAAGGTGTTAAACTTAATGAGAGTGACCTCTATTTTAGGCTCCTATCAGTGCCAAATAAAGGGCAGCTATTCCTGGACAACAAAGTTTTAGTAAGGAACTCAACCTTCAGCCAAAAGAATATCACAGATGGCTTGATGAAGTATGAGCTCCTCAACATGCTGTACGATGACACAAGAGACACATTCAGCTTTCAGGTGTTTTCAACGCATGCCAACTCAACAACTTACGACTTTAGAATAAACATCCATGCCGAGTCAACCGCCATCACCGTTGTAAACAAAGGCCTTTCAACCCTGGAAGGAGGAAGTAAAGTCATCAACAAAGAAATCCTGTTCACCCACACAGCAAGTAACCAGGAGGTCCACTACAGCATTACGGCGAGCCCTAGGCACGGGCAGATAAGGAGGATCAACCTTTCCAACTCAACTTCCATTAACGACAACATTGTGACATTCACCAATCAGGATATCATTGAGGAGAGGATCATGTACGTTCACGATGACAGCGAGACCAAGCAGGATTCCTTCACGTTTCACATTATGGTTTACAAACCGCACAAACGCACCAGCAAGAAGGAGGATAGAAACATAGTAGAGCACACCTTTAATATCTCTGTGCAGCTCGTCAACGATCAGAGACCCGTCAGGGTTGTGGATAAAGTTTTCCATGTCGCTCGCAATGGGCAGAGGTTGGTGACGTTGACTGACATTCGTTACCGGGACGATGACTCAGACTTTCAGGACAATTGGTTGGTGTACACGCGGAGGGGGATTCCCATGGGAGAGCTGGTGCTGACCAGCGATACCAGTCACAAGCTGTACGAGTTCACACAACGGGACCTCCAGCAGGTCAGCACAGTTTATCTTTGAAAATGATTGATCATCCAGCTGTTAGAAGACTATTTAGAATCACAAAGTCAAAGGTTAGTCCTCGGATGTTTCTGTCATAGCTACAGCGACCCTCAGGTGATCTACAGTTTCTGACTGATCACAAAAAAGGTTGAAAGTCCTGCAGCTTTCCAGTAACACTGATGAGCAAACTAGTTCACAGGAAATGTTGCCCTTTTACAATAATACAAATGGGGATAAGGGCACACATGTGTTGGTATTCATGTGTTGCACCTGGTTGTACACACAAAAGGTGATGAAGCAGTTGCGTGAAGAAGGAAACAATCCGTCATAGTTTCTCACCTTTGCACACCTGGCCAATTGCTGCATGAAGTGGGCGTGCCTGTGGAATTGTTGGACGCAGCCCCCCAGTTACAATGTTAGAAAGGTTAAGAGGGAGGGGGTTTCAGACTCTGCTTGAATATCCGACAATCACTTTAAAACAGCAAGTCCAGCAGCTTTTTACCTTCAGATACTCTGTTGTACATAAAGAGTAATACTGGTGTTTCTTCAGTTTGGAAATGTTATTTTTAATTAAAAAGCCTGCTGATGCTTTTTCCTCTTCTGTCTTGTATTCTCTCATTTTCTCTCCTCTCAGAAAAAAGTGTTGTTTGTCCACAGAGGAGTGAGTTTTGGCCGTTTTGTGCTTTTCGTATCAGATGGGAAACATTACGTTTCAACGCTGCTGGAGGTGATTATAACGGCTTCACACATGATGTATTTAGGGGTTTATTTATTTATATTTTACATTGATTTTTAGTCAATTTCACAGTTGATTAGCCATTGAAATAATGAGAGTAGGTCAAAAAGTATGTGTAGTAGGAGCAATCATCATTAAGGATGTTTTGTATTTATATTTTGGTGTAATTTATTAGTGGTTGTGTGTGATGGTTTCCTTTAAATGGTAATTAAAGATCCTTCTACAAATTATTTCCTGGTATCAAGGCATTTTACTTTTAATGTGAAAAGGGGATGTTAGCAATGTGTTCGCTGACTGCTGCTGTAGATAACAAATTTTTCTCTCTCTGTTGTGTAACTGGCTGATACAGGTGATGGCGCAGGATCCTTACCTTCAGGTCGAGAACAACACAGGCCTCATGGTCCAGCGAGGTGGGCTCACAACCATCACCTCTACTAACCTCAGCATCTTCAGCAACCTTGACATCCGAGACCCACAGGAAGTGACATTTGAGGTCTTCCTTCCACCTAAACACGGCATGCTGTGCTTTAATAATGGCAGTTGTGAGACTGTAACAGGCGCAAATCCAATTTCAATATTCACCCAGCAAGATTTGGTGGCAGGGCGCCTGGCGTATCGCCATGACGGCAGCCATGAGTTGTCAGATGGGTTCAATGTGACAACAAGAGCAAAGGAGAAGAGCACAGATGGAGGAATGGACAGAGAGAGAAGGGAGGTACATTTGGACATCGGAGTGATGGTAAAAATCTACCTGGAAAGTCACCAGAGGCTGCCAACGGTCATAAGTAACCGTCCAGTGGTAGTGGCGGAGGGACAGAACGTCTCCATAAGCAAGGAGCACTTAGAGGTAAGCAAATAACCGTACATATATGACTCATCGGCTACTTGGTTACCAGGTGGTCACTTTATGGCCTGTATTTTTTTTCTGATATTGCAAGATAAGTTACTTGCATCTAGGGATTTGCAGTTTATCAAGGTTTATTGTTTATTGTCTGTAACTGTGATCATATTGTGGGAATTTTATGTCTGTTAACCCATGCTTTGTTAGTCATACTGTAGATTATCCAAGTTAACCCTTCAAAGCAATTATTTCTCCCCAAATGATGATTGACAATAACTTCGACAAACTGTCACGAATTTTCCATATTTAAACAAATTAGTTCTGTTTGTTTGAACAGGTGGTTCATGAGGACAGCCAGCCTTCAGAGATAGCTTTTACTGTCCAAAGTCCCCCTGCCCTGGGCTTCCTTCAGAGGATTCCCCCCAACGACAAGCACAAGAACAACAAAGGAGAACAGCAGCGCCTCTATCAAGTACAGCCCACTGTAGGTTCAAACGTGCCCCGCTATGTTCACCAGCTATTTGCAAACTTGTTATTTCACATGAAAGATTTCTGCATTTATGTTTTAGTCCTTGCTTTTCTCTCTTTGGTTAAAGTGGGTAGTGCTCAGTTGGTAAATGTGATCTCACATATTTCTGTGCACCAATCAGAGTAGCAACATTTGAATCAAAATGTGGTTGTTTGCTGATAATGCCAGCATTGTAAACCAAACCCACACTATCCTACATTTAACTGAGACTGTTAAACTAATTAAAAAAGACATTTTCTTTACCAAACATAATTTTTAGGCCACAAACCAAAAAGCCCTGTAGTAGTGCAAAGCAGTCAATGCAGAGTTGGGTTATAATTATAGAGTTTATATAAGTGACCTGTGACCCACTTTACCAAGAAAAGGAGTCTCATTTTACAGCCTTTTTACTCATTCATATATTCTGTGACTCTCCACTTTGATATATCAAAGTAAAAGCAAAACTGATCCACAAAAGTTGCACACTGCAGCTTTAAATGTAAAAAGATTTCCACAGAAACAGCACTTGATGTTTTGTGTGCTCCGTTCCTCCACGCAGGGCATCACAGAGCAGCCAACTAATTCCTTCACCCAGGAGGACCTGAACCAGGGAATGATCATCTACTATCAGCAGGCTGCAGGACACACCAACGACTCTGTTCTATTGGAGGCCACCAACGGGCTCACAATGGTCGGACCTATCAGGCTGGAGATTGACATCATCCCAATGCTGCTCCCTCTACAGGTACAGAATGAATGTCTCGATGTTAGAGTACCTCGGAAAAGAGGAAAAAGAAAAGAATTGCATGAAATGGAGAGAAACTCATTTTCCCAACCAAAGGATTGCACAAAGGAAAAATCAATTGATCAGTTAGCCAACTTCTTCAACCCGTCAATCAGTAGCCTACTGTGATCTGGTCTGTAGGTGTCTGACTTGACCCTTGATGAGGGGTCGTCCCTGCCGCTGACTTCCGACATCATCAAGGTGGCCAATCGTCACTTCTCAGGGATGAACTTCCTGTACCAGGTCATCGTTCCACCGCGACATGGACACTTGGAGCACAGCCGGATCCCGGGAATGCCCATCACTGCTTTCACTCACACTGAGGTTTGACTGAGCACACACACAATCTTTGAAATTTTGGTTTGGACCTTTGTTTTGTTTTTAAAAAAAAAGGGGTAATTAGGAAGATTCAATGTGTGATCCAATACATGTTTGTTCATTAGCAATGCACAAGAATGATATTTTGCAATAATTTCAGTGTTAATGTGCTTTGGGAAATGGTTGCAGCTCTGTCAAAAGACAGACTTCCATCTATTTTGTTCCTGCATTTTCAACATCAGACTTATTGATCTTGATCTATATCATTTAATGGAAATATATTTTTCCATTAAATGAAATGGGGAACACTCATCTCCGTGTGATAATATATTATATTTCTGTTGTTTTGCTAGTTTTTTATTTGAGCAGGGCCGTGTTAGAATCAGTCTCTTCATGTTCTCGCGCCGCTCTCTCCAGGTGGAACGTGAGTACATCTCCTATATCCATGACGGCAGCGACACACTGAGAGACAACTTTACCATTGTGGCTAATCAGACGGAAATCAGGAAGCACAGTCTGCCCTGCACCGCTCACATCAGTGTCATACCTGTCAATGATGAGACTCCTGTTGTTACAACCAATAGGGGTCTGAAGGTGGGGAGTGACGATATGTACACATAGGAGCTGTTGATAAGAAGTAGACTTCATGATTGTTTTCAGCCCAAACAAGTTTTTTCTGAGTAAAGAGAGGCTGGATAGGATTACTTCCATGTTTTTGGTCGAAATATACATGATTAGGGAGTTCTCAAATGGCAAACCTTTAATTGGGAAAAATGTCGAACTAGACCAATAAATAATGAATTAGCAGATATTTAAGGTATCCTTATCAAGTGTATTTGTTTGTGTTTATGTAAAAAATAATCATATTGGAGAATATATTTTGATCAAATCTGTTCAACTCTCATTAGCTTAGCTCACTTTAGCATAAAGTAAAACTACAACTTGTTGATTATAGCCTACATTTCTGCTTGTGTACAGATTAAACCAACAAAATAAAATGTGTCAATTTGTAAAAAATTAGAGGAGCTAGTAGGCAGATTTCTTTACCTTTCGACCATGCCAGGCTAGCTGTTTCCCCGTTTCCAGTCTTTACGCTACGATAAACTCAGCTAAGCTAAGCTAATGGCCTAATAGCTCATTAGTGTACGTTTTATCTTCTCATGTAACTGGCACCAAAGGGAAAAAGTTAATTTTCCAAAACGTTAAAAGTGAAAACTACTCTTTTAATAGGCTAGCTAAAGATAATAGCCTTCCTGTCTCGTTTCCTCAGGTGTGGGTGGGTTCAGTGACAGAAATCACCAGAGATGATCTCAGAGCAGAGGACTTGGACACTCCTGAGTCTGAGGGGCTGGAGTTCATCGTCACACCACCCAGCAACGGCCACCTGGCCCTGAAGAGCGCCCCCTCCAGACACATCCTGAACTTCACCCAGAATCACATAGAAACCAGACAACTGATGTTCGTGCACAGCGGTGAGCATATTTTGCTATTTGTAATATCTTTCTCTAAACTTTTAGACCAATTGATTAGTCTGGAATAAATGAAAAAAACAACCCCTCTGTTGGCTGTCTTGTGTAGGTGCTTCATCGGGTGGCTTTCACTTCCAGGTGAACGACGGCGTGAACTTTACCCCTCGCCAGATCTTCAGCACAACTGCCTACTCTCTGGTCCTCACCCTGCAGAGAAATCATCCCATGGAGGTCTACCCAGGTATGGTTTTACAATCAAAAACCTGGTGCAACACTCTGCACTAAATTATAGTGACTGGTGGTAGGAGAGGTTCTTAGGCTGCCATTTTCCTGCTCAAGTACAGTGCATGCGTTTTATTTTTTATTTTTTTTACATCTAAACTGGTGATACCAGCCTGTGAATCTATCACTTGAAAACCTAGGTATTTGGACCACCCTTCAGGGTCATTAGAAGATTTATTAGATAGAAATGTATTATCATCAATGTATTTATTGTTTCCAATTTTCTTGCACATTTTTTGTTTGAAATGTTTTAATAGTTTGTAGCCTCATTCCTCCTGTGATTATTGATCAAATGGAATCTGAAAAGGAAAGCTACAGTACATGTAGTGCAGTTTTATAACAATGGCACTGGGTGGCATCACTGGTCTAAGTATTATGTTGCTGCGTTATGCTAACTTGTAAGCATACTCACTGGTCAAGGTTACACAAGTGAAGCTGATATTCTATAGTTCGATAGTTTTTGATTTCTTTATATATTTACCTTACATGTCATTTAGCTGACGCTTTTATCCAAAGCGACTTAAAATTGCTATATATGTCAGAGGTCGCACACCTCTGGAGCAGCTAGGGGTTAAGTGTCTTGCTCAGGGACACATTGGTTGATGTATCACAGTGGGAATCGAACCCAAATCTCCCACACCAAAGGCATGTGTCATATCCACTGCGCCATCACCACCCTATTTAACAATATACTTGTCATCTGCCCTTTTGTGGCTCTTTTAACTGGAAGCATGGTGATGTCTACTGAAAATCCATTTCCACCAGGATATTTCACTGCCTCCTCTCTGTTGTTGTGAGCTTGTCCTGTCTCTCTCACTGTTTTTTGTTTTTTCACCTTTTAAAGGCTCTGTGACACCAATCTCTGACCTGGAGCTTCAGGCCACTACCAACGATGTCAGCGACATCAGAAGAAACCCCTCGGTGGTGTTTGCAGTGACCACTCCTCCTAAACTTGGCAGCCTGGTCCGACGTATGCCCGACAACTCTACACGAAACATTTCCACATTCACACAAAGCATGGTAGGGAGCTGTGCCTGTATGTGTATTGTTGTTGTATGTACAGTATGTATTTTTAGTTTTGCTCCAAACAGAAAGCATTTTGTTTAGTTCTCAAATGAAACAATGCCCTTTCCTCTTTTGTCATTTCTTCGTCTCTCAGGTGAATGATGGCGTTATCTTGTACGATCAGAACAAGCCACAGTCAGTGGGATGGTCGGCAGCAGACTCGTTCTCTTTCACTGTGTCCTCCCCTCCTGCTTTCCTTCCTCCGCACATCTTCACCATCCTAATCTCCTACCAGGCGAACAAACACCACGACAGAGCTCAACACAAGACCAGACTATTGAACAACGCAGGTACTGTGCCACTATTTGCAAAAATCTCCCTTTATTTTTTGACATTTATTGTACCAGAGAGACTATAAGTTCAAAAGGACGAACCAAGGTGTTTGTATATGTCATTCAGGTGCTGTGGTGGCCGAGGGAGGCAGGGTGACGATTGACAAGTCAAAACTCGATGCCTCCAATCTCCTTGGGAAGATTCCAGAGCCCCACCGGAAAGCCCACCAAATCCTATATCGTGTGATTTCCCTGCCGCACCACGGGACACTGTCTATACGAGGACATAACCTCACCAGGTCCTTGGCTTCTGAACACTCAACTCAAAATGAGTCATAACAAATCCAAGGCACAGACACATCATTTGAACACAACAACACAGACACTTCAGGGGAACCTGCATATATCACACGGTCTATTTATGATAAAAAAGAAGGATATTAGTATTTTCACATGTTGAAAATTCCCTGCTGACTTCAACAAAAAACTCCACCAAACTACCAGACAAATATGAAATAAATAATACATACAAATAATAGTACAGATTTTTTTAATATTCATCTTTTCACAGGAACCAACCTGATTTCTCCCAGGTCACCCTAAACAAGTTTGGCATCACATACGTCCACGACGACTCGGAGACGACGAGCGACAGCTTCACTTTCCGGGCCTGGGTGGCTCCTTTGGATCTCTCCTCCTCTTCCTTGTCTGCCTTTTCCTCTGATTCCTCGTCCTTTTCCCATCTCTATTCAGCCTTATCATCCTCCCCTTCGCCATTAGATGTGGTTTCTCCTCGGCGTGCCGAGGACAGGCTGGCGGTGACGGAGACGTTCAGCATCGCGGTGACGCCGGTCAACGACCAGCCGCCACTCATCAGGAGCAGAGCTCGGAGTATGAAGGTGGTGGTCGGAGAGAGAGTCGTACTAGGACCAGACTACCTGCAGGTGGGCCAGTAATAAAAGAGCATGTGAAGCTGTGGTTCGGGCCTGCGCACTTATGGTTCAAAATGTTTTAAATAATCAGTATTGACATTCTGATTTTCACAATTATTTAACGATCGTTGGAAACAAAATTTTACATTTTACTCTACGCAAAGTGCTATTTTAAGCGTATACACGATTAAGTGTATCTTAAATAACAGAAGTCTTTTCTTATTAATGGTGGTGTAAGAAGATCCTCAGTATTCCTCCTTTTGAGATCTGTTAGACCTGCAGGAACAATACTTGAACCTGAATGTTTTACTTTGGGTGAACGTTACTTTTTAGTCTTATAGAATACAATCCTGTCAATCTACATGTCTAGGTCGAGGATCATGACACCCCTCCAGAGGAGCTGCACTACCTTGTGATCAGTAAGCCCAACAACGGCTACCTGACGCTAGGGGAACGACCGGAGCCGGTGACCTCCTTCACCCAGTACGACGTCAACCACGGCCGGCTGCACTTTATACAGCAGGTGAATTTTTTTGGGGTTGACCATTTGAAGCCTTGAAGTGTCTAATTTGTATGTGATTATATAATTGTTTAACAGGGGCGACCATGTTACGGGATTGTTCCAACAAAACAACTTTGAACATACTTATGTTCCACCAAAACAAGTTCCTTCCCGCGGCTATTTTGTAGAGGCGCCATTGCACCGCCCAAGACGATTGGGATTGGTTTAAAGAAATGCCAATAAACCAGAGCACGTTTTTCTCCCATCCTGGAGTACTGGACTAGCCAGACCTTCCTTTGCAGCGCTGTGGAGGAAGGTCTGTCAATGCAAGACTAAGTTAACCCTAACCTACGTTTTTTTTTTTTTTTTATTTAATTATCCTGACTTTCAGATAGCCATTGATTTCCATTATATGTGTTGAAGTCTTTTAGTGTGCTATTAAACTTTTTGTGGTACTTTTCTTTTATCTTTCCTTCCTGTGTTCCCTCTGTCAGGGAGAGCCCTCAACAGGCGTTTTCTACTTTAACGTAACCGACGGTCATCATCGTCCGCTCTACAAGCTGTTTAGTTTGGAGGTGATGAAGCCCTCTGTCTCCATGGTTAACAACACTGGCCTGTCACTGGTTCAAGGCAGGACCGCTGTGATCCTGACAACCAACCAGTTTGCAGCTCAAACCAACAGTCGCACGCAGGCCATCATCACCTACACGGTCACCACACACCCTCGCCACGGGCGCATTGCTATCAACGACCAGGAAGTCACAACCTTCTGCCACGAGGACCTGCAGTTTGGCCGCGTGGTCTATCACATGACTGATTTCAGCGAATCCGAGGACAGCTTCCAAGTCTCAGTGTCAGCCTCGTCCCCCGGTGTGGCCTATGGAAATGTAACAGCGCAGACGGTGAATGTAACTGTGCGCCCTCTGATCTACCTGAGGGAGCCAGTAAGAGTGCCCAGTGGTATCGCGGTCAAACTGGGGAAAGCCATGATCGACGCTTCTGAGCTGGCGAGAATCAGCCGAGCTGACCCGGTCTTTGAGGTTCTGTCTCCACCAAAACATGGAAAACTAGTCAAGGTAAAGCTGTTAATTTTAAGCTTATGATAAAGTTTAACCAAACATGCCATACTTAGTATGGATGTAATCAATAATCAAATAGTAAGAAAAAGTCTATATCCACGATGTTCCACTTCCGGGATTGCTCTGTTGCCGCCGGAAATTCCGCCAGATGTCACTCTTTTTGGCCGAATGTCCATCACCTTCCGCTTTCTTTGTGTTGGAATTTTAAACTACGATGGATTTCTGAGGACTATGGTTAACTGATCCTCTGATCTCTGCAGGGTAAATCCAGACAGCTAAATAGACTATCTGTCCAATCTGAGTTTTCTGTTGCACGACTAAAGCAACTTTTGAACATACACGTTCCACCAAAACAAGTTCCTTCCCGAGGCTATTTTGCAGCAGCACCGTGGCTCTGTCCGTCGCTTTGCTCCGCCCATGACGATTGTGATTGGTTTAAAGAAATGCCAGTAAACCAGAGCAAGTTTTTCTCCCAATCCCGGAATGCTGTGTGGACTAGCCAGACCCTCCTCCGCTGCGCTGTGCAGGAAGGTCTGGCAAAGCGAGACTACTAGTAATCTAATCATCTCATTTCAGTTTACTGTCTCTTCTGCTGTGTCTTGTGTGCGTGTATGCAGATGACCTATGACCCTAACCGAGCGTCACAGGTCCTGACGTCGTTTACGTTCAGAGATGTGGTGCAAGGCCGCGTCGCCATCGAGGAGACTCTCCGTGACGGTGACAGCCAGCTGCATGACAACAAATCAGCACTCATAACAACTCGAGGGCACGCCCCCGCCACACCTCTCAATGACTCTTTCATCTTCCTGCTGAAGGCTGGAAACGTCCAGCCAGCGAAGGGCGAGCTTCACTTCACCATCTTTCCCCACCACCAGATGCATCATGGTCCGAGCAGTTTAAATACGGAGGGTGCAAGCCACGAACACACGACAACCCGTCTTCCGACCCACAATAAGACTACCACCGGAAGAGGAGGTGGGCGAGGGGGTTCCACGACGCTCAGCGAGGTTGGGGTGGGTTTGCCCCCCCACATTTCGTCACATAAGAGCCACAACAGGACTCAGCACAAGTTGAGGCCTCACAGCCGCTGGGGGAACCACACGCGCAGTGGGAGTCACGGAGGAAGATCGGGGAGTGGTGCAGAGGGAGCAGGGAGTCATAGTCATGCCCCACAACCCCACACCCCCTCCGTCTCAGACAGGCACGGCCCAGCGATCCCTCCGGACATACACCCGGTCCACGTTGAGGTGCTCCCTCGCCCCGCATCCGACCCTCTCCATATTATCCTGCCGCTGCTGGCCTGTTTGTTCCTCATCATAATCCTCGTAATTCTGATTCTGGTGTTCCGCCGCCGCAAGGAGAAACAGGCGCGGCTGCTTCTCCTCCAGCAGCTCGCCGCAGTGGGTTTACCCACTGAGGACAGCCCTTACCTGGGCCGGGCGGAGCGCAGCGTGGCTATGCCCTCCGTGGTGGTCACCCCGCTGGGCTCTGTAAGCTGCCCTTCCTCACCCAGGGTACTCAGAAGTCCCAGAAGGAGTCTGGCCCCTGGGATGACCTTCTGGGGGCCATTTGAAGCTGATGGAGCAGGTGGTGATGGGAATATTAGAAGTGATAACAATAACGAAAGAGATAACGTCACTGCAGGTTTCAAGACCTCTCTGAGATCTAGGTCCCTTACTCCGAATCTTAAAGACAACCAGTACTGGGTTTGATGGAAGTAATCCAAAGGAAATCTGTGCCTTAGAGGTGTATTTTTAGTTTAAGTGTATAAATAGCATGCACGTACTCTCCAGGGGCCATCTGTAGTCATCTCAGGCACATCTGACCTGCTGTAAACTAAAAACAGGACAAAAGTATGGACATTTGTTGAAGAAATTGTTCCTTTTTTGTAGGAAATGCATAACGGCCATTATATTTAAGCCATTTCACTGAATTAACTTGAACCAAACACATATTTGTTACAGTAACAATGTACTGAAAACGTTACCCAGCTAACTAGGAGGTGTGAGGTGGTATGACGACCACCTCTGGTTTCCTTGTGCAAAGATATACAACTATTGTAACAAACAGCCTGACGGATTCCTCAAAACACTGGTTTTAACTTCTGTAGCTGTGATGTATTATAATTTTGGAACTGTGGCTGAACAAGGAAGTGAAACATAGACTGACGTATTGTGCATTTACTGTAAAATATTCAGTGTAGCCTAATTTAAAGTTAGCTCAAAAGAGTAATTGTAGTGTAACTGGTAACTGACACCTCTCACCCACAATATTGTAACTGTACAGAGTTGATGTGTTCATTCTCAAAAACCATGTATGTCAGCTATTAGATCACACTGCCATTTTGTAAATGTGACTAAAAGCACTGTAAGCTTCCAAGGCCATGCATGCAAACTATTGTTTTTAACACTCACCCCTCTTTAACTGCTCTGCACACGTTTCATTTCGTGTGTCAATTCATAGTGAGACATAAGTAACTTTCTCAGTTCTTGATTTATGACTTATTTTTGTCAATTGTGACCCCTTATACTATGCCAGCCTCTGTTTGCCATGCACTGTGAAAGATTGAATTTTAATAAAAGATATGTCTTGAACACTTCTGTGTGTTAATCTTAAACACTTGAGTGCAATCATCGGTCAACGGAATACATCTAAAAGTCAGAATCATGTTAATGACCTGCAACAGGCCGTCCATCTGCTGACAACGGGGATTTACATTTTAAGAGCTGAGTACTTGAACACATAAAACACTCACTTCAAACTTGACAATTGTGTGACAATTACATACCCCCCTTTAGGTTTTATATAACTTGTAAAAGTAGGCCTCAGCCCGTTCAATAATCAAAGACAACAAAAAAAGGTTTTCGAGGCATTAGCCTACATGTACTCGAAATACATTATTTGTTATTTTAAGTCAGCACTTCAAACATGATTCCAGATATATATTGACGCATATATGTGCCACAACACAATTTGTGTGTATGTAAATGTTTCAAATCACCCCATGACCAAAACATAATGGATTAGGTGCAGCACTCAGAGAGTGGGAAAGCTTTTTTTTTTTTGTATGAAGTGGAAGAAAATATCTTGAAAATCCTAATCTTTAGAATATCTTCATGAATTAAATTGTATTGGCTCAGAATATCCGAGAATTTGAAATGATTAGCAGTAACCATTAAAGAAGAAAACGGGGAGAAAGGAGCACGTCTGAATAATGAAGAGGCTGCGACTGCAGTAACCTGACCTGCAGTCTGTGAACTGTGGTGTCAGATATCAGCGACTGGACTGCTGCTGCCTCCACAGGAAAAACTAGTGATAACATGCTTCTCTTTGGGAAAGCTTTGCATGGAAAACACACAGAATACATATTTGTTTTTATAATAGACTAACCTCATTGGAAATATGAAGATATGATGGATTCGGTGTCTTGTTTAAAAAAAAAAAAAAAAAAAGTAATATTAAGGACATGTACTCTAATCTGACTTTCATAAATAGCATTGGAGTGACTCACACTCAAAAACTAAATATTTAAATATACTGAAGATAACCAAAACATTTCATATTCATCAAAACGCTATGAAAGACAAAGAACGGGTCAAGTGAAACTATAAGTTATATTTAGGGAAAACAGTCAAAAATACAGATATATGATTGAAATAAATTCTACTTTCATTTATCTACTGAAATGCTGTTCGGATGTGTTACATTAAAAGTGTTAAGAAACAGTTTCATCATAGTGGATTACAGGTTTGTGAAGAGCACTGTTAGCGACTGGCTGGTGGTGTATCCCATTCTAAACCGTGTGAAGTAAAATCCCAGGAGAGGAATAAGTCACACCTGACGTTACATTTACCAGGTATACTCTAGGCGAGTGTAACATTTACAGCACTAGATAGAGTAAACCAGGGATCTTCAACATTGGGTGCGTAGCCCCTAAGGGGTCCTCAGAGTCAGTGCAGGGGGGCCTCCAAATTATTGTTAATTTTTAAAAAAGTGCTTAAAAAAAATTAAACTTTACTTGAAGGTATCTACATAAGACTGACATGACACTGTCATGAACGTGTCATGAACATTATAAACAAGTCATAAATGTTTAATGACATAACACTTCGGTTTTTGTCATGACAAGTTATGGTTAGTGTCATGACAGTGTTATGTTCCTCTTATGTAGATACCTTAAAGTAAAGTGTTACCAAAAGTCTTAACATGAAACCAACATATTATTAGCAAACATCAATCCCTACTGCTAACTGGCCCATAGGTAAGGTAGTCACTAAGGCCATCCACATACACAGTTCATGTTAAGGGTTCACTGTGCTACATGTATGTTTAACATTTAAACATGATATATAAAATCGTGCCAACAATTAGTAGGCTATTTATTAGCTTAGTATTCTATGCAAAAAGGCATAAAGGCTTTAGGCGACCCTACACATTATTGTAGGCACAGTTTATTATGCAACTTAATTTTATAAAATATAAATAATAGGGAGTCCATGCCCCATCTCTCTTTTAGTTAAGGGGTCCTTGGCTTAAAAAAACGTTGAAGACCCCTGGTGTAAACCATTGTAATGCATTCAATTGATTATCTCAGTGATCTACTTTATGTTCAATTTGTATTGGTTATATTCACCAGATCTTAAACTTCTCTCTTGGTGTCAAAATACTGTGATGTTTTGGGGACTTACAACAAACAGTTTTGTGAGTTTATATTGGTTACTTATTAGTTTACCAAGATATGCTTTAGAGTAGCAGGTTAGTAGAGCCCACTGAGAAGAGCAACCGTCATTAAAGCCACTATGTAGAATCGGAAAATGTCCAACTTTGGTGCCCTCAAGTGGCAGTATAAAAAAAAAAGACCGAATTGGGTGAACTAAACACATAGATCTTCACGAAGATTGTCTTTTTACAATAAAACAAAACTATGCCCTCATAAGATTTTCGTAAGAATCGCTGAAAACGCAAACACACTGTGGCCTTAAGCTGGAAGATCTGGATTCAAAGCTTTAATGCCGGGAAAGCATCCATCGTGTTAAAGTGTCTTTACCATAGACTGTATAAATGAAGTGCACCTAGCTACTGTGATGTCACCCATTGTTTTGTGGACTACCGTTTGGAAGCCTTGAGTAACATTTTTGCCATCGCCATCTTGGTTTTGGAACCAGAAATGACCATATTTGGCAGGAGGGTGGAGCTTGGGAGGAGCGTTAGGCCAGTGTTGCTTCAAAGGCGCTGTGCTAAGCTAAACGTTTAAGATGGAACATTTGCTAATTTTCAACCGGCCGACGTACGTCATCCAGTTCATCTGCATGTACTGTCTGCGCTGCAGTGACACAGAGCTGCCTGAATATCAGCAATGTTTCCATCAAGTTAACAGCTAACACTAGCGCTAGCTAGCTTGGTTAGCAAGGTGCAACCGAACATGACATTTTTTTGGCAAACAAAAGGTTTTGCTTTGATGAACTAAAACACACTGTGAGAGGGGACAAAGTTCTAAGACGAAAACTTGGACAGCGCCCAAAAACAAGTTCACAGCTATTTGAATGTACACACTGCCATGGATATGCATTGCTAAGCCTGTATCATAATTGACAGGTTGCAGTGGTAGCGACGTGTCAATCACAAGGTAGCCCCGCCCTAAGGCATGGGTCATTGTCTCATAGATACAATCAGACTTACTCAATCAGACTTACTTCTTTTTGCAACCAGTGAAGTCACCTCCGGCTGGAAATGAGATAGAATTCAGGTTTAATGCACTTTCTCATTGGCTTTACTTTTCCTGGAAGCTACATCCACTTCTTTAATACAGTCTATGGTCTTTAGTACCCTGGGCCGTACCTCTGACCTTTCCTGATTGACGGAAAGCAGAGAGACAGACGTGGACATTGAGTTTTAATAACCCAAAGCCCGCAGCAACCCAAAGAAATAAAACTGTGGAGCTACTTCTCAAAACAAGCAGATCGTCTGAGATCAATTATTGTTTTAGGTCTGGCAAGGCATAAACTAGAATGCAGAACACAGGGCTTCCAATTATAATCTAAAGATGGGAGGGCATCCGAGTTGTGAGGGATGTTAGACATCAGAAGTAGGTCACATTTCAAGCTGTAATGAAATCCAACTTTACGCCCACTTTGCCTCTTTCCATATTCACAAAACAATCACGTCCCATCAAAACAATACTGAACAGGTAATTCAAGTAAACACAGACACATATAGAGATAACAAAAATCATTCAATTCATTAAGTCCTGTCTTTCAATCATTAAAACATCCAGTTTAAGTGATTCTGGGGAGTTTGCTGTGTACGTTTCTGTTGAGTTACTGTGTTCCCGGACGGAGGGCTTCAGTGAAGCGGGGAGGCAGTGGAGGCATGGAGACATCACGTGACCCTGAAACCGGGAATGGAGAGGCAGCCCCATCACATTGAGAGCAGCTGTTTTTAATATCTGTTGCAGTCCCGCTGAGTTGCAAGATGTGCCTGGAGTGTCAGCAAGATCCCTGTTACTGGTACATTAATCAGAGCCGTCCAGATAATCCAAGAAGTTGTCATTCCACAGCCCAGTGGCCTATATATTTTTTTTTCATAACGAGTAGTATATTTCTTCCAATGCTTGTACCAGGCCCAGGAGTCCCAACATCAAAGAGTTTTCTCTCTCAAAGGATGACATTTATTTTCTATTACTGGAGGACGAAACCATCATCCCTATTTGCTCCCCACTTTAAACCCACCACCCCCAACCCGTTTCCTCAAGGCCTTTGTAGTCCAACTTCTCCGTTATCTCCCTCTCTTCCTACTCCTCATCGTCATATCTCTGAAGCGCGTCCTCCAGCTTGGCGGTGATCTTCTGGAAGAAGCCGATCTGCTCGCGGAGGTAGTGCTGCATCTGCGAGCGGAAGTCCCGTACACGCGTGCGGTGGAAGTGCTGGATCTCAGCCAGCGTGGCGCAGGAAATGATGTTGCAGCGGTCGTGGAGCTCACCTTCCTGCTTTGGACAGTCTCTCACCTTGGTCAGTGCACCTGGAAAAAGGTGGTGGAGGGAGGGGTAAGAGAGGAAGAAGATTGAGGAAGCGCGGCAAGTATACAAATAAATATAGAGCAGAACTAAAACTAGAACTACGACCAAAGCCACAATCACAAAGAAATGACTAAAAACGCAGCCTTTGAAATGTAATCGTGCTCAACTTACAGTGTCATTCAGGTTTACTCCATTTGTCTGGACAGGCATAGTTAAATAAATACAAAAGATATAAGATATGTAATATTTATGTTTAATGTAATATGTTATATATGTTTTTAGCAGCCTTAGCGCATTGTTTCTTGTCTTTTCTTCACAGATTTTGCTTTCTTGCTGAGAGTTAAATGAGAATTTTGATACCTATCTATGTTCCCACGGTCCTTTGTTCCCCATCTCAATATATTTGTTAATAAGACACATTCAAGAGACCTTTCAAAGTTTTATATTATTAGCAATGTTTTTTTCTCTAGGTCAAATGTTCAATGTATGTTTCCATGGGTCAATATGTCAAAATCCCTCACCTACAGCTTAGTAGCATGGGAGGGAAATGTTTCACTTTTTAACACTATTACATTAGTGTAAGTTAGAGAAGCTAGTGTGACGGCAGGTAGCCTGGAATTAACGTTGGTACAAGCTAGCACAACCTACAGTTCCAAAGACTAAAGGGAGAAAGGCAGGCAAACTCTCCCAGCTGACCATGGCATTTTTCATACTACAGAAACAAGGTTATTGCATACTTTTTCCAGGATCCTTGAAGTTACCCAACGCCAAGTCATGACTCAGAATGTCTAGTCTAAACTTTTAAGGGGGAAGTACTATAGTTTGGATCCATAAAGAAATGGATGAAGAGGAACTCAGAGTAAGGCTGTAACATGGCAGCATGTGGAGGAAATGATGAGCTGGCTCTCCTTCCTGACCTTGTTGACCTCGCTTTCTAAATCTCCCTCTGTCACACACAATAAAAACACACACACACACACACACACACACACACACACACACACACACACACACACACACACACACACACACGCGCGCGCCATACCTGAACAAGTACACTAACAAACTGAAATTATCTTGGACTTTGCTCTCCTCATTGCCAAGGCGATTACAGAGCTATAATTTGAACTCTTGTACTGTTGGCTGGTGGGAAACTTGTTAAGTTCTGTAACTATCTGAACCCCCTTTCACACACACACACACACACACACACACACACACACACACACACACACACACACACACACACACACACACAGCCCTCCCCTCTTCTTCTTTATCCTTCTACTCTTCAACTCGCTGTATCACAGAGGAAGGAGGAAAAGAGGGAGAAGAAAAGAGGAGGAGGGGAAACTAATCCTAAAACTGCTCCATTTTGCATTCCTGCAGTCCCAGGGCAACACAGGACAAGAGGCCCAGGAATCTCTTCACTCATTTAAATCAGATGTAGCCTTTTGGACCTCACAGACAGAACCGGCGTAGTCGGACGATACTGTATAGGGGCATTGAGGTCAACAAAGATGACCGCCTTTAAGAGCCCAGCAGCTGTTTTTCTAGCTAATCTGTGCTGCAATGCTGCCATGTTTTTGTAAATTGGGTGCTGTTGGAGAAATGTTTAGCGCTATATGACATAGATAGATATTTGTGGAATGTAGACCAGCGAGGAGGAATGAAAGTTTATGTGAAATGTGAAACCTGGAGTCAGGTTTTCTTTGTGTGCTGAATCAAAAGAATGTAATTCAATGTTCGTATCTGCACCAGTGCAAACATTGTTCTCTCCGTGAAGATCCTTCGACAAAATGACTGCTGTGTTATGGAAACTGTGACCAAACCAGCCATTTTTTGTTTAAGGTAGTTATTGCACAACTATGACAGAAGTGCAGACTTTGCATTGTGGGGATGTGATCATGGACTCAGCACAATAAAAGGCTTCCTGTGACAGCAGTGGTGGATTACTCATAGAGTCTGTGCTTTTATCATCTGTCATGAACTTTGAGTCAATGACTCCCTTTGTATAGCTCATAAAACATGTTCATCAATTAGCTTTCAAAGCATGCACGTTACAATATGTTTTTGGTCTTTTGGGTGTGTTTGTCTAGTAAGTAGCAGGACATTTTGAAAGAATGAAATGGCATGTGGTGGAAAAGTTAGGCTGTATCCCATGTTATCCCATATTTTTTTTTTTTTAAATGGGATACGGATACATAAATTAAAAAAACTGAAAGAAATAAAAAAAAAAAAGACTACTATTCTTCTTCCTACCACAAATCTCATTTGCAGAAGTGAAAACCATGCTGGTACCCAAGAATGATGACTTTGTGTTGTTTGTTTTTTGTGAGGTCCTATGAAATCAGGAATGATGGTATCATATCCTATGACAGTTCTATGAGTTTTTAATGATGATTTTCATGAGAATTTGTTTGGTTAAGTTTGAGTCAGTTTCGGGTATATGTTTCCCCCTGCCTGGTTGAGTCATTATGATCCATTTCTTACTGTACGCTGTCCCATTTCATACAAATAAGAGACACGTTAATATTCATTTCACACGTTACTGCAGTTAAGAAGTCAATTTAAACTGAAGCTTATTACTTAAAAACTTCATAATAAGAACAGGAATCTCCCAGTGCGGGAGAAGTTAGACTCTCTTAGGTGAACATAAAAACAACGTGTTACTTGTCAATCACAAAGTAGGTGAAATGAACTCCTGTCAGCCACAGGGACTATTGGGATTCAGACTTTGTTTCCATAGTTCGGAGCGGTGAATGTGTCTAGAGAACAGAGCTCAGCGGACTATAGAAACAGTGCCTCTAGGTTAGGCAAACGTCAGGACTTTGCGTGCCAGGAGCAACTCCCTCCTCACAACCTGCAGGGAACTAAGAAGCTAACTCCTCTGCAAGTCCTTTATACACGTCTGAGTGTGTGTGTGTGTGTGTGTGTGTCGGTGTGTGTGTGTTTTCTGTGTTTTCCTGTGAGCGAGTACAGCCTCTCACAGTACCCAGGGTGTTACAATGGACTGGGCATGGGCTTTAGTTTTTGACACAAACTGACAATTCAGTAAAATGAAAACACATGTTGAAACAGTCAGAATCTGGGTCTCTGTGTATTATGTGCCTTTATATTGACGTGATTAATACATAGGGAGGCTGCAGGCTGGATGGCATTTCGAAACATCTTGAACTATTTTGCAATCCAAGTAAATTAATTTGTGAGTCTTGGACGCGGAGAGCGAGAGGCCTCATGGAATCCTCCCTGGATTCAAACCCTCCACCCTGCAGAGGCGTCCATGAGCAAGAGTCCTGACCACTCAGTCCCTACCAGCTCTATTTGAAGCTAACCCTTGACCTCTGACCTCCCCTCTAAAAGGAAAGCATGCTAGGTCATGCATCTGTTTTCTTGCAAGTCGTTTTTTGTCAATAACTCCTTTTCCATACTTCTGCACAACTTCCTTCCCCCCCCCCCAGACTATTTTTATTTTTTTTATTTTATACCTTTATTTATTCGGGGAAGGTTCACTGTGAGGAAGCCTCTCTTTTGCAGGAACACCCTGATCACATTCACAGTTACACATTCATACCTGGAAGCTGCCCAGTACAACCACAGTCTGATCTGCTGGCCACTGAGCAGCTCCACTGGAGCGGTTGGGGTTAAGGGCCTTGCTCAAGGGCACCTCAGTGCTCGTGGTGGTAATGAGGGAAGGAGGGACAAGCGCTGCTCTTTCACTTTCCCCAGCCAGATATTTTAATCCTGTCGGTCTGGGGATTGAACCGAGGACCTCCCGGTCAAAAGTTTGCTTCTCTAACCTTTAGGCCACCACTGCCCCGAACTATGACATGTTTGCCATTTACATCCCACAAAGAAAGAGTTCAGACTAATACAAAAAGGCCTATTTATACCACTTCCAATAGAAATGAAAGTGTGGTTGTAAATGAGCTCACTGTGTTTACATTTATGCTAGTCTATATCCACGACGGTCCAATTCCGCCAGATTTCACACTTTTCGGCAAGATGTCCGTTACCTTCCGCTTTCTTTGTTTTGGAATTTTAAATTCCGGTGGATTTATGAGGACTATGGTTAAAAACAACTTTTGAACGTACACACGTTCCACCAAAACCAGTTCCTTCCCGAGGCTATTTCGCAGCGGCACCGTGGCTCTGTCCGGCGCCGCCCAAGACAATTGTGATTGGTTTAAAGAAATGCCAATAAACCGGAGCATGTTTTTCCTCCCATCCCGGGAATGCTGTGTGGACTTGCCAGACCCTCCTCCGCAGCGCTGTGGAGGAAGGTCTGGTAAAGCGAGACTACATTTATGCTAACATTGTGGTTTTACAATTTCAGAGCACATGAAAACGCACACTTCCCTACCTTTCTGCACATGGATGATGTCAGGGAAATTGGCCAGGTGTCCTCTGTAGAGGTCCAGCAGGTCAGAAATGGGAGCCAGGTCGTGGCGTGGCTGCTCAGCAAAATACTCTCCCACCGCCTCGTAGGCCTCGCCGGTGTAGGCGATGGCTTTGTTCAGGCCTGCTGAGTAGGTCTGCTGGTCCAGCTCGAATGCCTGCCCCAGGAGTGCGAAGGACTGTCCGACTTTCTGGTACTCCTTCTTGAACCCTGCCATCTGCTTGCGGGCGAACTCGTTGATGGTGGCGTTCACGACCACGATGTTTTCGTCCATCCTCTTGGTGAAGGTCTTGAAGCCTTCGATCTTGCTCTCGACTTCCTGGAGGTCCAGCGGGACAGCCGGCGTGCTGAAGAAAAGGACCAATAAGACGGTAATTTTAGACCTTGTTGCTTTATTCTGAAAGTCCTTTTTTTTATTTATTGAAGCATTACATCATCTTTGTTGATTATTCCTCTGTTATCTCCTCCTCGCTATCAGGCACTCCCAAAATTAATGCTTCCAGCAAGGTGAAACAAGGACAAGAGATAACAGTGTTTTGCTAAAGGGCAAAGATCCTCCACAGGGTGGACAAAATAACAGGAATATCTGACACAATACTATGATGTAACCCAGCACCACAAACTTGACTCATACCTCTTTGACACACTATGAACAAAAATGTAACATTCCAAGCTTTCCTTAGTGGTCCTATCATTTTGTCTATCCCCTCTACACAGTTAATTGGCATTCTTTGTAACATTGTGTGAAGTGCTGTTATTCATGGTACCTTCTTTCCCTGAAACTCCGACATCCTGTACTTCAGCTATACTAATTACCTACATTTCCCAGAATGCCTTTCTATCTCCAAAAGACTGGGCTGTAACTTGATACGTTCACTGGCTGGTTATAGACGTAGAGCGAGCGTGTAATAGTGATGATGACAATAAAGCAGCAGAAGTGATCAAGTAAAGAAGGTCAGGACCATGGGCCTTATTAAAAAACCTGATCTGTGTTATAGCAGCATTGCATTCTGGTCTATTTCCTGCTCTTATTGGTGTAGATGTTGGTCTCTACGCCTCTTCTGACAATGGATTTCTCCTCGAATGATTGCAGAATGCTGTTGGAAAAGGGTGACTCTAAAGCCCTTGTTTTTGGACTGCAACAAGTCATCATCAGTGTATTTAACATCCAGCAAACCAAGGCTTTTCAGTAAATGCTCAATGCTTTTCATGAGCTCGTAATAACAAAACAAAGAGCATTTTAAAACCCAGCCTCTTACCTGATTGTGAGGAAGAAATTGGACCCGACAAGCTCGTCCCTCTCTGCCTTCCTCTTGCCCTGTTTCCAGGCCTTCTCATCCGCCCCGCACGTTAGGAAATGCTGGAAAACGTCACAGCGTGCCAGCACAGGGTGGCTGGTCATGTGGTTCATCCACCAGATCAGTCCCTTCCTCCGTTTGGAGATGAAGTCTTCCTCGAAGCGGCCGGTGGCCTGCTTCTCTGGCAGGTGGGGCACTGAGATGACCGGGAAGCGCTCCACGAGCCGAGCGTACAGCCAGTCAAAGTGCTTATACCTGCAGGGGTATATGAAGGGGAGACAGGGTTTATTGGGGGATATTTTGAGTGGGTGAGAAGGCAGGGAGAAGGTTCCGTAAATGGGAACAAGTGAGATTGGGAAGTGAAGTAAACGGAAGGAAATGCAGTGAGAGGGAGTGAAAAAGGAGAGACCCCCCCTGCCCCCTCCTCCCCTCCCAGCAGGACCAAGTGGAAGCTGAAATGTAAGGGGAGTAAGTGTTGGTTTGAAATGACAGACCTACTGACAGGGGAACAATGTAAAAGGTGCAGAGGGAATATCAGAAAGGAAAAGGGGAGATTCCTGAGGACTCCAGAGGGCAAAAGGCCACAGTCAGCTCTGTTTTTAACATTTTGTGGGAACAATTGTGGCCACAGGAAAAGCCACAGAAACATGTATTTTTAAGTGTATGGGGGGTGGGAAATCCGGCGAAGATATAGGCCTATACGTTTGGGAATCCCAGAGAGGAAAGAAAAGGAGGAGATACGAGGACGAGGAAGACATCCCCTGTAGTCTACCTGCGGTTGACTTGCACGTTGGTGTGGGTCGGGGTCAGGCCGTAGGACATGTAGCTCTTCATGCCTTTGAACTTGGTCTGCTTGGTGGGGTCGTCGATGGTGCACAGGAACGGATACGGGTCCTCCTGCCACTCCGGTCCATGCTTCCCCATCGCCACGCAGATCCGGTCCCCGTCCTTCACAAAAGCAGAGGCCTCCCCGAGCAGGAAGGCCTCCCCTCCAGACTTGACAAAGGTGGAGAACCTGTTGAGGTTCCTCCCCACCGTTGCTGAGCCCTTGGCCTGCTGCTGCTGCTGCTGCTGCAGCTGGCTGCTCTCGCGCCGCCCGGGCAGCGAGGTGGTCACCGGGTACATGGCGGGCGAGCTGCCCAGACCCTGCTTCCCTGCGTCGGCCGCCGCGGGAGGGGCGTCGTCCCAGTCGTCGTCCCAGTCGTCATCGCTGCCCTGGCTGGTGTGGAAGCTGCCTCCGCCGCTGCCACCGCTGCCGGCCCCGAGGCCTCTCGGAGACTGCGTGCCCGACGAGGTGTAGGAGGTGTGGGTGGGCGTCAGGGCTTTGGTTGGGGGCGAGGAGAGGCCGTTGTTGTTGTTGGTGGTGGTGGTGCTGGAGGTGATGTGGTCCCTGATGATCTCCACGTAGGAGGCAGGGAAGAGGCCGGCCTCCCCCCTGCTGTTCTCCCCCTCCAGCCAGCCCTCCAGCTCCTCCTCGTTGAACAGAGTCACCAGCTCGTTCTCTGTTATGGAGATCTCCCCTGGGTTCTCAGAGTGGAAGTCATACAGCACTCTGGCCTTTAACGCCATGATTCTTAGTAGGCTACTAACAGGCTATCACTTGTTGTCTTTTTTTTTTTTTTTTTTTCTGTTTCCTGTCTTTGTTGCTTCAAGAACTTTTCTTTTCTTTTATTCCGGGATTTAAAGCTTTTAAGTCTGAAACCTCAATGGGATTTAGATCACGCAGTGGCAGCAGCAGCAGCAGCAACAACTGGGACTATACAGGCTATTTTTATTTATTTTTTCTTCCACTCTGGTCAAAATCAAGCAGGCTTGTTGTATCCGAGAATCATGCATTAAAGAACAAGAAGAGAAACAGAGTCTATCCGACACCCACCTCCTCTCTCCGCTCCTCTCACATATCATTTGTTTCCATGCAGAACTTAATCCAAGTCGGAAAATGCAGAGGGAAAGCTGCCTTTATACGGGATAGTTTTTCTCCGAGGAAAGACGCCGGTTAGAGTTTAGAGTTGAAGAGCTTGCGACGGCCGTGTAGCAGCTTTATTCCTCCAGAAAAGAGCCGGGGGGAAAGCTTTTTTTCCTCCTCTTCCCGAGATGCTTGTAAGTTAAAGGCATCAGTCCTAACACGTAGTGGCCTGGCTGAGTAACGGAGGGTGGAGCCAGCAGCAAGTTTAGTCAAGTCACTGAATTCATACACGGAAAAAAAAAACCTATAACCTCATGTTTAAAAGCTCCTAACCCTATATGTAGGCTACCTGTATAGGCTGTCGACACGTCATCCCCTATACTTTGAATATGTGATAGGCCTATGCATCCAACTCGATAGGCAAATGTAAATCGCTATTTGATCATATCTCAATTATAGGCCTATATTCGTTATTTGAATGTTATTAACCAACCATTTAACGAGTTTGCAAACATATAGGTCTATCTCTCCGTTAAAAGTCAATTTAAAGTATGTTGTGTATAACACAACTCATGGACTTTATGGAGGACGAGGGAGTTATTTTACGAATGTTTAACGAGGTAGGCTAATTAAACTTCTCTGTGGAAAAACAATGGCCTGTATCCAACAAATAATAGCAGTAATAATAGAACAATCGTATTATTATTTAGTATATGATGTATATACAAGCAATTCAACTCACATATAGGTGTATTGTGCTCTTAGTAAAACACACGCTTTTATTAGGCTGCAATGAAATGATTCAGCCAATTTACAAATCAATTTTTATTTAGGATATTTATTTAGATTGTTTTCCTCCTGTATCATCGCACCTGTTAAGTGTCATCATGGTCACAAACCCTCAGTTTTTGGTAAATGAAGTAAAGGCGCTCTTTTATTAGCCTGCCCGTAAGTCTATTGCAGATTCGTTTATGATGTTTAGAAATGTTTTTAATAAAATAAAACAAAATAAAACAAAATAATATAATATAATATAATATAATATAATATAATATAATATAATATAATATAATATAATATAATATAATATATTATAGTAGTATATAATAGTATTGTGCGCGTTGGTCCACCCCGCCGCTAGAGGTCAGTGATCCCCATCCCAGTGAAAGGGAGACGACCTGCAGTTCCTCCTCCTGGCCAACAGCTGGCAGTAAAGACACTTTCACGTTAGATTCTGGCGCTGTGAATCCTTCCAGACAAAGAATGTAGGCTAATAGCGGAGTTAAACAAATGTTTTTAAGGCTAACGCTACATCAGAGGTTATTATTATAACCTACATCCCACATTTGATCAAACTCTATTATTTTGCGTCATAAAAAGATTATTAGTCGCCTCGGGTTGAGACGGCCGACACTCGCGAAAGAAATGAGGACCATGTGAAACCTGCGGAATGTCTTAAAAAGGTAAATATGAGAGATGTTGCTGAACTGTTGGAGCTTTGATGGAAGCCTGATGACTTTGTGTTTTGACTGCAGACAAATGTGTAGCTAGACGTGTGGGGCAGGTTGGTGAGCCACAACATGTCTGCTTGTCCCCGATGAGAGGTTGATTAAGTGACAGTTGAATGAACGAGTCACTTATCCAGCTGTGTTATTATTAACGTTAACGTTAAACTGAGGTTTGTAGAGTCCGGAGCTCTGACGTGTGTGTGTGTGTGTGTGTGTGTGTGTGTGTGTGTGTGTGTGTGTGTGTGTGTGTGTGTGTGTGTGTGTGTGAGAGAGAGAGAGAGACTGATTTAACCAGTTTTGCAAAATAAAACTATAAATTATAATTAAACGTAATATAATACCATTTCAATATGAAATTTAAGGCCTGCTCATTATGTTTTCTGTATACACATACAGTACACATTAGCCTATTGTATAGCGCTATAATGGCGTGTAATATATTAATATCATGTTTGTTATCCATTTGAAAATGTTGCTTCTTTAATCGCACTATTATAAAATCTACACTATTATAAATGAGCTTACGTTAACAGTTTGACTATTGACAATAGTGATATCTATGCAACGTTTTCAAGAGAGGAATTACAAAAAGGAAACATATATATATATGTATCAATCTTAAAGAAATTCAATATTTATTAGAGCAAATCCTTGCCTAAATCTCTGCCTCTTACAGATCAAATACAGATCTGCTGCATTTTGTTTATTATTATTATTATTATTATATTGTGCCTGCGGAACCATTGACTTAATGTATTTTATGAACAATGATGTCTCCTTTGTTACGTTATGTCCTACAGTCTGTGTGTGTGTGTGTGTGTGTGTGTGTGTGTGTGTGTGTGTGTGTGTGTGTGTGTGTGTGTGTGTGTGTATGTATGTGTATGTTTGTCTGTAAAAAGGACGCTGACCCACCCAACGCCCCACTGTAAGCCAAATCTACCTTTGGATATTAATAAAGTTACCTTACCCTTAATCTGAGAGAGCTGTTTGGACTTCCTCCGGCAGATCTGAGCCATACAAACCAAGACTTTTATTGAAGACAAAGCCTAATATATACAGTTTATTTCCATAAACAATTATGGAAAGTTTCCTAAGGATCAGCTGGATTCTCCTTTACATTTTAGTAGAAGTAGTGCAGTGGAATGAAAAGGTGGTGGACCAACTAAAGAAAACTCATTTTAAAATGTTTCTGGTATAATGAAAAGAGTTGAGTCAGTTGAATCACAAATTTTAATTTCTCCGTGGGCGTGTCCCCAAGAACTGAGTGCACAAAAAAAACAACCATCATCTTAAGTAAGGTTAACTTGGCAAACGTATAAATGATTGTCCTCTCCCTCTTCTCCAGGTTTCTATCATGTCCGACCCGGTTCCGACCACCTCTGACAGTCTGTCTAAACTGGTCCGCTGGGCTCACAGCCACGGCACCATCTGCAACCTCATCCCAAGCCTGCAGCGCCTCACCTATGCTTCCCACGGCAACGTGCTGACCCCTGAACCTGTTCCCCGTGGCAGCGGCGACCCTGTCGCCGTGTGGAGTTGTGTTGCCGGACACGCCTACCACTGGCCCCTCAGTGACCATAGCAACGCCAGCGGAAGCTCAGCGAATACCAGCCAGGTCCAGGAGAGGGTTGTTGGACGGCGTCCGTCCGATAAGGTGAAGAAGGGATTTGAGCTATTTTGTTAGTGTAATCTTAAATTGAGTGGTATCTCAATTTGAGATGTTCAGCACAACTATAATACTACAAGAAATTAAAATGCAGTTTCAATGGTGTAGTCCCAGTGTCCCACCTTATAGACTCGTCACAAATCCACAATGTTAAAAACAGGGAGGACCTGTAAAACTGCCCTGTTGTAAGCTCTATCCAACACCTTTCGGTAGGCGGCATGCTTTAAGGAAAGCAGCCTACAATGTTGTGGCCCCCTGTATTTCATTTATTTAATAATTACCAACATAAGGTTGACAGAGGATTAAAGGTAGCGACAACTCGCTCATTCCCTTGCAGCCTTAAAAGTCCAATTTACACTGGCTTATTAAAGGTGCTCTAAGTGATGTCACGTGTTTTTTAGGCTACAACATTTTTCGTCACATTCAGCAAACATCTCCTCACTATCCGCTAGCTGCCTGTCCCCTGAACACACTGTAAAAAAAACGCGGTCTCTGAAGACAGCTCAGGCTCCACAAGCGGCAACAAAAACAAACTGCAGCAACCTGCACCACCAAACAGAACAAACAGTGTTCCAGCCAATAACTGACAAGAAGGAGTTGATTGAGCCATCACTGCAGCAGCGTTAGCACGTAGGCTACTTCCACAATGCGTATTCATGACTCAACCAACTCCTACTTGTCGGTTATTGGCTGGAATGCTGTTTTTTATGGTTCGTTGTGCAGGTTGACACGATTTGTTTTTGTCGGTGTTTGTGGAGTCTGGACTGTCTTCAGAGACCGCGTTTTTTTTACAGTGTGTTCAGGGGACAGGCAGCTCACGGATAGTGAGATGTTTGCTGTATTTGACAAATGTTGTAGCCTAAAAAACGTGTCACATCACTTAGTCTTGTCATCTACATTTGTCCAAACAGTCTTGAAATGTAGATTTTGAAAGAGGCAGTGATTAGTCTTCTTTTTATTTTGTTGACCAGAAAACAGTTTCTGAATAAATTTGTGTTGGAAAAAACTGACCATTTTGTTGCAGAAATGTGGTCAATTTTATTGTGTTAAAGTGCTCATATTATGTTCATTTTCAGGTTCAAAATTGTATTTAGTGGTTGTACCAGAATAGCTTTACATGTTTGTTGTACTGCACATTGCTGCAGCTCCTTTTTTCACCCTGTGTGTTGAGCTCTCCGTTTTAGCTACAGAGAGAGACATCTCACTTCTGTTCCATCTTTGTTGGGAGTTGCACATGCACAGTAGCTAGGTAAGGACTACTAGCCAGTCAGAGGCAGAGTATGAGGGCGTGAGGTGGTGATGGCGCAGTGGATATGACACATGCCTATGGTGCGGGAGATCCGGGTTCCAATGCAACCAATGTGTCCCTGAGCAAGACACTTAACCCATAGTTGTTCCAGAGGCGTGTGACCTCTGACATAAATAGCAATTGTAAGTTGCTTTGGATAAAATGCCATGTAATGTGCCACGCTAGCAGCTAGGCGAGCATTATAAAATGTGTTACAAAGTGACTCCCAGGAGTAAAGGCTGGACTACAATGGAGCAGTGGGTGGACTTTGGGCTTTTTCACTTTGTAAAACTATAACGTGCACAAAAAAAAAAAAAAAAAAAAAAATATATATATATATATATATATATATATATATATATATATATATATAACACAATAAAGCAAAGGGTAAGCCGAAAAGCATAATATGAGCACTTCAATTTTTTTTTTAAATGATGCTGGAGTTGCTGTCTGACAAAGTGTTTCTTCTGATTCCACCACTCATAGGAGTCACACTTTTTTGAAACCCGAGACATTCAGGCAGACGTTTAGTATCGCACTTCTAGAGTCCTCAGGAGTCGGGGGGCTTGCAAGAGACACATTAAAATAAGAATGGTTAAAATCGATGCCGTAGAGGCCCAGAGACCCCGACTTAATTCTGGTTTGGTACAAGTGAAGCTCCAAAAACGCTGGATCCTACAATTCCAATACTGCAACTCACTTGCATCTTTTGTTTGAGTTCCCCTGTCTGGTTAAAGCCCACGTCTCCCTGCCCCAGTTTGGAACGCAGGATTTCTGTCAAAAAACGTCTCGTCTTCAATCTCAAGCCAAGATAACCCTGATGACATCGTCAGACCATAGAAAGCTCATCCGAAGTGACAAAGGACATTATACAGCTGTTCTTTGTTGAAATGTCCCTTTAAGTTCCATACGCAGGCATTTACTGTGAGCGTTCAGTGCTTACAGTACATAGTAGACATAGATTCAGTCTGTAACTTTAATTTCTCATCTTTTCTCTCATTCTTAACCTTCCAGGGGACGCCGAAGCCACCATGTGAACTCTTCTATGGCCAAGCAGCGTCGGAGGGGGAGGAGTTCAGCAGCCAGCTGTTTGACATCGTTGGATGCGATTCGTCGGCCACAGACGACGATGGCGACTGGGAGCCCCCCCGATCCAAGAAGAGAGGCGGGGCACCAGGAGGAGCAGTAACCGGGAAGAAGGTCAAGCAGGAAGCAACTCCTGCGGAGGATTATGCCACTGCTGCTAACGTAGCTAGCATGGGGGTAGCAGTGGATCTGGGGTGTGAGGGCGTAGTGGACCCAGACACGAAGCTGCTAGGAGCAGGCAGCTGCACGACAGGCTCCAGCTCCGCCACAGAGACTACAGAGAGGACTGCAGGTACAGCTCATGTTGTGAGGCTTGGAATGACCTGCAGAGACGGCACGTCTCGATTTGGAATTAGAACCCGACCGATAAAGGACTTTTAAGGCCGATATCGATACAAATATTTGGTGATTTAAAAATCCGATATTCCAATATATCGGTCGAAATATATAAAAAAAAAAAAAAAAAAATCCAGAAATGCGTAACAAAACATAAACAGATTAGTTATTTGTAGGTATTTATGAGTCCTCACTAAAATAATACAATGCAGTTTAAAAATAAACTTGTTTGTTTTATACAGAACAGAGGAACATCAAAATATATTAAAGTTCTGATAAATAAAATGCATAAAAATACAAACTTAAGATATGAAACTTAAAGTCCTTTGAACAAAAACACAATAACAACAACAAAAATCAAAGTGTTGTCAACAGGGACGCAGTAGAGCTCCCTCTGGTGGTCAAACTATGCAACATGGTTGAAGGGTGTTTCATCCGTTTATTTTTTAAATATTCATTTATCGGCCATTATAAATGCCGATACCGAGAGTTTGGAAAATGCCTAATATCGGCCGATAATATCGGCCCGCCGATATATCGGTCGGGCTCTATTTGGAATCATAGTTAATGTTCTAGATAGCGTCTCCCTTCTCGTGACATTCATGGGAATGTTTTTCTGTGATAGGGGATAAGCACATTTTATAATGCAGCATTTGATTGTAAGTCACGTCTCAAGATTTCCTGTTCCTTAAAGGAAAAAAAGTTTCCTCTAGCTAGTTGTTAAGAAGTGAAAACACAAGATTAGATTATTATTGAAACACTAGATTAATTTATGATACAATACGATCCCAAAAAGACTTTCTAACCCAATGTATATGTGTGTTTGTATACTATAGTCTGGCTTCCTGTTGCTCACTGTTGCTGTGTTTTATTTGTGTGTGTAAATCTGCAGGCGAGCAGCCCGAGCTGGAGAAGCTGCGAGCGTTACTTTATGCAGAACGCAACCGTAACCAGCAGATGACGGAGATCATCTCCGGTCTGAAGCAGGACAAAGAGCTGCTGCAGCAGGAACTCACTAAAAAAGCCGAACTCATCTGTGACTTCATGCGGCCAGGTAGAGTTTGATTTGGAAAACTCTGTGATTATACCAGCACTGCACACACTGTGACCTTACAAATTATTGTTACCGTGAAAGCAAATTGCAGTGCTTTTAAAATGATGGCAGGTTAGCCGTTTGTTGGCCTTTTAAGGTCAAATCACATCTATTTTTGTGTATTATCTTTCCTGCAAAATTGCAATTCAAAGTTCCTGATTGAAATAGTAATACAATAGATTGCAAACAGTAAGAAAAAAGTACTCATGATCACTGTAGTAGTAAAAAAAAAAAAAGTCAAATAAATCCGTGAACTACTTCTCTGAACAAATAATGAAAACAAAATCAAAATTCATGCGGCATCGAAAAATAATTTTCCATGTACTCGAAACTATCATACTGTCATTTTCCTATTTCTGATTTCAGAGAAGACGTGGCCTGGGTGCTCTAACCCGATGGAAGCGGGAGGTTCACACATGCACTCTTCTGACGAGGCGGCCGGGTTCGACTCGTCGACCATGTTTGACTCATTTGAGGAAAAAGAGCTTAGCTTGCGGGACCGCCGCCGGACCCTGAAGAGCAAGAGGAGCCGGGACGGAGAAAACCCCCGAGTCAGGAGTAAGGACACGACACCACAAGGGGAGGATTAACCACGCCAAAACACTGGCACAGTACAAGTGTTGTTCCGTGGTTAATGAGCACGCCTAGAGTAGAATGCATGCTTGTTACTAAATCAGGGCTTTTCCTGCATAGAAGAGTTTTTGGTCCCCCCGAGAGGTTTTAGCCAGCACCAAAGGAAACGATAAGAATTTAAAATAAGAAACAGTAATTCAAATCCTGTCCAAATCTGTTTTGAATAGGAGCGCTTATCTCACTTTGACCGTCCAGAGTCAGGCTGATTTTAACGGTAGCATTTAAATATTCATATTTTTTTACAGTTTTATTGATTGGGGTTTTATTTACTCAAGCATAATGGACATTTTTGTTCATCAAATTGTCAGAAATAACAGGCAAATGCATACATCTCTGTCAAATAAGGTTACACCGACTCATTGCCTTTACTGTATGCAAACGGATGATGCTTACTGTAGTGCGTAGTCACCCCCCAAAAGCTCATTCTGAGCCAGGGGAAAAAAAAACATTAAATATTGCATTAATTTGTGTTTTGTATGTGCTGATGTGTCTCTCTTGCTGTCCCTGTCCTCTCCAGTGAAAAACGTAAAGGGTGTGATAGCACGCTACACGGCAGCCCTCCAGGAATATCGCCGCAATGTTTCCATGAAGGTGGCCTTTGACCGGGTCGGTGTGGACCGCAACACCATCTCCCGTACGGCGTCCATAGCTGAGCTCAGTCTGGCCGCTCCGGAGGTGTTTCAGTCGCTGGCGCCGTGGGATGAGAAAGAGGAGACGCTGGCACATTACGCCCACCGCTGCCGACAGGCCATGGACGACAACATTAAGGCCAAAGTCAAAACGATGAAGGCCAAAGGCGAACTGCTGCCCATTGTGTCAAAGATACAAATAGTTACACACTGACTCAGAGGCCTACAATACACACATCATGTACTCGAGGGGTTAAAGAGGGCCGGAACGGTGTTCGGGCATCTTCGTTTGATAAGTAAATTAATCTAATTGGCAGTTTCACTAGACAGAGAATGTTCAGTTGAAACAGATTGGGGGATGCTGTTTTGCCCTCATTTTAGCAGGAAATTTGGCTTCATGTGCTCCGATTCATTTGGCATCCAGTTAACACACAAGTCATTATTTTTGTTTAAATGAGAACTCAACTCCTGGCATTTGCTCGGAACAAGGAAATAAATAGAGCAGCAGGTGAACCAGCTTTAAAAGTGGGTTTTCTTTAAAGGGCAACTATTATATAGCATTTTCAGGATTCTACTTGCATTTTGTGTTTCTACTAGAACGTGTACATGCTTTAATGTAAAAAAAAAAGCCTATATGCCCATGGTTGCTGCACCTGTATTCACCCTCCGTATGGGACGCTCTGTAGGAGTGCCTGTCTCTTTAATCCCTCCTTCAGGCTTCTGAACCAACACTACCCAGTTGGACATGTTCCAGCAGTAACGTGACCCGGAATTGGGGAGAATTTAACATTGGCAGCCCAGATGACATTGTTTATTGCCGTTAGCCGTGTAGCTACTAGCAGTGGACACAATGGAATATCAGCACTTTCTACAGTCAAAAATCACAAATAAAGGCATTTCAACCAAATACTACATAACAGAAAATGTTTCAGGAGGTTGGTTTACACCTATCACCATTTCTAGCCACTGGGGGACAGGCAGGCTGGGGAAACTCATATTAATGTTAAAAAAAAAACTCCATAAAGTGACATTTTCATGCCATGGGACCTTTTAAAAGTAACTTTAAAGTGTTACATTTGAGAATCGAATTTGGTGTTGTGGTAGAATGAGAGTTTGTGTTAGCAGCACCCTCCCCCCTATACAGACCTTATAGCTGGGCAGTGGCAGTGGTGGCCTAAAGGTTAAAGAAGCGAGCTTGTGGGAGGTCGCCGGTTCAATCCCCAGACCGACAAGATAAAAACATCTGGGTGGGGAAAGTGAAAGAGCAGCGCAACCCCAACCGCTCCAGTGGAGCTACTCAGTGGCCAGCAGATCACACTGTGGTCATGCTGGGCAGCTTCCAGGTATCAATGTGTAACTGTGTGAATGTGACAGGTCGTTGTTGCAAATGACAAATTGTTCTCAATCGACTTACCTGGATAAATAAAGGTTAAAAAATAAATAAATAATAGTTCCCCCACCTGCCAGATCCCACTTTAACCCCTGCTTGTACATATAAAAAGAAAGCATTGGATTCTCTTACTCTACTGTCAGATACTGCACCGTCTAAGTCAGTGGTCTTCAATGTCTTCCAGGGTTTATATTGCAAGGTTGTTGTCATTTTCTTTTATCCCCAATCTTGTGTTCTTCTGATCGTCATGTGGCTGCATTACATTCTTGCCACATTTCTGCTGCTGTGTGGTTGTAGAAAGAAGACTTTGTGCCTTCTGTTCAAAGGATTTCTCCTTGTATGGTTGTGAAACGTCTGTGCAAAATTGTGACTCTGGAAAGCCTCTTGCTCTTAGATTCTCCAGGACAGTCAACGGCAGCTCAATTTATTAGAACAAAGTTTCAGCTTTTGAACAAAACAATAAAAATGATAAACAGTGAGTGATTGGTTAATTCTGTGGTGGTCACTTAAACCACTTTATAATCATGTGGCTCTGCCTTTAATGTTAAATAGTCGGATCGAAAAACGGGCTTTCAAGTATTAAAGGTTCATTGACTTCATGTTTTTTTTAATGCATGGTAGTATACCGTAATAATTGTTGATTTGTGTGCTGCTGAGCAATGTTTTACAATAAACAACTTTAGAAACAGTGAGCATTATGAAGGTAAGTAAGTCTTCCTCATTTTAGAAAGGAAAATATGCCTTTGTCCGTGAGCACTGCGTGGTGTTAAAAAATAAAAAAACTAACTTCAGACATTCAAGTGGCTAAAGACACCGATGTGTATCGGCACACTTGCCTTCCTCAGGTAACACCCTACCCTTTTTAATACGGATCACTTTAAAACATGGATGTGAACAGTTTAGACAGTCAGTCAGTGAGACAAGACAATCAGGACTGATCATAAAACCCTATAATGTGAACATAGCCATGGACTAGGGCTGGGCAAAATATTGATATTATACGGATATCTTAGATTTTGGATATCATATCGTAATACGTCCCAAGTGTTGTCTTTTCGTGTTTTTAAAGGCTGTATTACTGTGAAGTGATGTAATTTTCTGAATTTACGAGACTGTTCTAGCCGTTTTATCATTTGCCTTTACCCACTTATATATATCCACATTACTGATGAGTATTTGTCAAAAATATTTTGTGAAGGCACCAATAGTCAACCCTACAGAATCGATACAGAGATGTTTGGTCCAAAATATTGTGATATTTGATTTTCCCCATATCGCCCAGCTCTACCATGGACTATGCATTTAGACCATCTGCCCCCTTTTTGCAAAAAAATCAAATAAAGTTCTATTCAATATATAAACAATTGTGTGACAATTTTATTATCCAAATATGGATACTAATCCATTCATGTAAAAACCTTGACAAAATGTTCATTTTATGGATGAGTGCAGTAAAAAGGCAACAGAGCAGGACAGCATTTATTTCTGTAGAGTTTGTTTTCAGCCCCTGTAACCCTCCACGTGATGTTTCACAGCTATCTGGAACCTTATTCCGACTGCTGCTGAAAAGCTTTCCTAAATTCAGCAGCCAGCTTGTTAGTCTGGAAAATGTAAAAAAGATGACAGATTCCCCTTCCCCCTGAGATTGTTAGCAACCTGCCTGACAACTGTCCCATTAATCCCAGACTTAAAAGAGAGAAACCGGGAGCCATGTGGGTCTGATGTGCGTGATGTGTGTTGTTTGAAACCGTCTTCTCACACCGGGCAGCAGGAGGACAAATTTTTTAAAAATAAAAAAAAAAAAGTCAAGAAGTCTCAGGCTCCAGGCGTGGAATGACAGGGAGGATGAGGTTCCCGAACGAGGAGTCCTGAGTGATGAAGAAGCCTGTGGAGTGTGTGTGTGCATGCTGCAAGAGAAGATAGTAAGGCAGCGGTTTGTTTTATAATACTGACCACGTTTACCATTTCAGAACTGTATTAATCCAACAACATGATGTGTGCTTAGAAGTGCCGGATTCCGTTAGCTTTGAATAGAGCTAGGCAAGCTTTTTCCCCCCCTTTGTCCATTCTTTATGCTAAGCTTACCGAACCGCCTTTTGGCTCTGTGTTTGCCAAACATTTTTTTGGAGATTTGACACCACATTAAAGCATATCACAGTGATTGAAGCTGATGCACCAACAACCACGCAGCAACTATCGAGCCTCTTTATACTTCAATAACATGTTTCGTGTTGCCTTCAAACCACCCCCACCCCCCCTCTCTCTTCTCTCTCTAAAGACCTGTATTCAAGCCGGACAATGGTATTCCATCCATGACTCAGTACAGGTGCCTTTGTGATGGTGAATTCAGTCTCAAATATCATGAAGCCAAAACACAGGAAAACTGAATGAACGCCTAACTGGATATTTACCAAACAACATTATTTATGAATTGAAATAAGACGCCCTACTGTAATAATCAACACAAAATATAGATATTAAGAATTAGGATGAGCAACTAAAAGTATGGATTCATTTTTCAATGTATAGTCCTTTTTTACTTGTTGCTGTATGTGGAAATGTCTGACCTGCAGGGCAGCTTTCTGCTGGGCAGCGATGTGCTGCTGTTCTGCGTTGTCCCTGAACTCCTTCAGACTAGGTCTGGACAGAGAGATGCTACAGGACAAGAAGGAGGAAAGGACAAGGGGGAAACGTGTCAATTTGAATATTGATATACATAATTCTCCCCCCCCCCATACAACTTTTCTCCAAGGTTGTGACTGAGACTACTGTGACCCTCCTTGGCTGAATCCTATCCCTACCTGCCTCCAGGAGTGCTCATCAGCCGTCTCCTCTCCTTCTCCAGCTCGGCCAGGATCGCCACCCGCGCCTTGTTTGGAAAGGCTGGATGAAGAAAAAAAAAAAGAAGAGGATCGAGACAGAAAGACAATGAGGGATGGAACAATATGTTATCAGCTAACATAACTTACTTCATCTAATGATGGCCAACACTTTTGAGTAAATGCCTGCGGTGATTGTGCTTACCACAAAATAACTGAGAACCAATGGTAAATTAAGAAAACATATGTCTGCATATATTTGACTGCTTTCTTGGATAATATCCTAAATATTTTAGCACTCAGGTAAAATGAGAGGTTCACTGTTGGAGGGGGACAACAGAAGCTATAAGACAATTAGCTAGCTATATTTCCTCATGGGGAAGGAGAAAGCTAAACTTTTTCCAGGGGGGTCTACAATACTGATAGCTGACATTAACGTTACGCCCCTGGAGTTACAGCTCGATAAAGACAAAGACCTTCAATACCAATATCGCTTGCCCCAAAACTAAAAGAATTACCTTGTCCTGGAGGATTAGTAGCCATGTCGGTGCAGGTAACGTAGCAAGATACTGGTCAAAATAATATAATAAAAATAAATGACAGAAAGGATTCTATTATAGCTAACGTTAATGGTTTGCGTTTTGTGTGTTTCCTTTCGCCCAGCAAACGATTAGCTGCTTGATAACGGACAACGATTAAAAAAATCGATGATAACTATAACTTAAACTGGAACTATAAACTAAACTACACAGAAGTTGCTGTTGTAACAGTAACTTTAAGTTTAAAATAGCGATAAAAACTCTTGCTTATGTACGGTTGATG
This sequence comes from Perca flavescens, assembly GCF_004354835.1. Classification (NCBI taxonomy): domain Eukaryota; kingdom Metazoa; phylum Chordata; class Actinopteri; order Perciformes; family Percidae; genus Perca; species Perca flavescens. The sequence goes on along the minus strand of NC_041346.1, from coordinate 13,285,523 downwards.
AGCAGCACTTTGCCACAAACCGGGTTTACAGATAGGTAGGCTGGATAGAAGAACGAAGAGGTGTCACTCTGCTTCTATTTCCGGTAAAAAAAAAAGAAAACCTTATCAAGAAGAACCAAGAGAAAGAGGAGCCAACGATCATGATGATGAAAGTAGGCCCATGTTACCTAAAACAATATTGTTAATTTAATTACTGTTAACTTAAGTTATTGAAATGAATAAAGGTATATGGAAGCCCACTTTGGAGCCCAGATGTCCGGGAAAATATAGGCACACATAGGAGTTGAAATAAAAATTGTTTCCTCAAATTTTAAATGCATATGCTCCATAAACTTAGTACATTAGTCATGACGTGCTTATCATGTAATAACTTGGTCATGTGCACAAGTTGTTCCAGAGCAAAAAGTACTAGCACAAATGAAATTAAACATTTTTCAAATAAATAGAACAGGTCCAGCCACGTGTTTTATGTTTTCAAAACAAGATAATTCATTTTTATTTATATTTTATTCATATACTGGGGTTCCGCTGTATGTTTTGTTGACGTTCCAAACAATAAACTTAAAGTCAGCAACAGTTCAGTGATCGTCTCAATAGACGATCTTAATAATTTCATTCGTTGCCTATGTCACGTGGCGCAAATGTTTACATCCGGGTTCGTGTAGTTTAACTTCCGGAGGTTCGCCGTAGTAGTCAGCTGACAGTTGTGACCAACCAGCGGGTTCTACATCTCCACTGAAGAAGACCAGGAACGGAGGAAAAAAAAGAAGCCTCCCTCTCTATCTACATTAACCGTATCAACCGCGGAAAACCGGACAGCAGTTAGCTACCCCCCGAAACCCGTCCACGTCTTCCCGCCTCCCGCAGGATGAGTGTCGGCACTCCGAGAGGCCTGGCCAGCTCGGGGCAGAAGCCCATCGCGGAGATCCTCCACCCGCTTTCCGCCGCCGCGGAGCCGCTCTCCGTCACCGTCAACCTCGGAGGGGACAAGGTAGGGTCCGCTTGTGGCAGCACCGAGACCGAGACCGGTTCTGTCGTTTGAGAACACCCAGGGGATGGAGAGAGAGGACGGTTAACCAAAACTAACGTTACACTCCACACACGAACCTGTTTTCAGGCTGGCACCAGTGTTTGTGGCTATAAATCCATCAAGTAAGTAAACTGATGGAAGTTTAATGGAGAAAAAGGGGATATACACATTAATCAGCGTATTTCCCGGTTAACGTTCCTTATATCCGTTTGCTGAGGTTCACTGCCCGTAACTGAAGGTTTAGAGTTGAGCCTGAACACTTTGAGTTTGCCACTGAATCACTTTTGCATGAAAGCTAAATCTCAACATTTTAAAACACTGTCTTTGGCTAGCTATATCACATAAAGGGACTTACTTTTTCATTACAATACAGCAACACAGTCATAAAACAAAACAACGTTAACTGTAGGGTTGTGCTCGATAAAAGAAATTCTTAGTTGACTAACACTCATTCAATTGTATCGATTAATTGATTTAATCGACATATCTGTAAATCTGAGTTTCTCCACAAAGAGTCATGCAAAAGCACCACTTTAATTCTTGTGTTTACCAGAGATGTGCTCGTACGTTTCTTGGAAATAAGTCATTCAGCATGAAAAAAGCATAAAACATGACTAATCGACTAAAGAAATCTAAGTTGACTAAGACCAAAACGACCGATTAGTCGACTAATCGACTAAGAGGGAGCAGCCCTAGTTAACTGGGAAGAAAAATACACACTCCAGTTTCCACATATTTTGGCTATCATGATCAGCCCAGTGCTAGTGTGCTGACCTGACATCAGTGTGCCGTGTAAACAAGGATGAACCACCAAGCAAACAAATCATGAAGCTTTTAGGCTTCCTGCATGCTGGTGTTGTACGTACTAAGGAGTAACACAGAGCCACCAATTTGCTTTTGCAGTTAATTATTGCCAATAGGGGATGATGTATGTCATTCCATCAAGGTTACATTTTAATTTTCATTTATGAACAACACCCAGAGCCAACCAGAGGCAAGAAGTACTTCCACACTTATTAAAAAACCTGAAGCCTGTAAGGGTTCCTCTGTTTACCGCCCACCGCCAAGAAGTGTCTGTCAGCACACTTCAATAAAAGTTGATGGAAAGTTAGATTATGGGCCTCGGAACAAGTAATGAAAGTTTTTGGCGTGGATCAGGATCCACGTATAGATTTTTTGGGAATGGCTTTCTTAAAATGTGCTATCAACTGGTGTTTTGTCATATTTAAAATATTTTATTTTTGAGGCAGTGTTTTTCAAATGCACCTTCCATAAGAGGTGTAATGCTGTGTGAACATATTTTGTATAGCAGAAATGTAACTGTCTTATCAATTTTATTTTCATTGTGTTTTCTTCCTTTCTTTTCTTTTTGTTTCGACTGGGGTCCACGTGAAAAAACTTGCAGTACTTTAGTGTACACACGATGTTAAACAACCAAATGTTGTCATTTACGCAGTCTTAGTTTCTTAACCTGAGAAAGCAAACAGGACTTTTTGTTGATACAGACATTTTTGGAAATCTGGAATTTGCAGTTCATTGCCAGTTCATTTTTGACTAAGTCCCACAATAGCCATAATATAGCGGTGTAAGATGTTGGGTACAGCTAGGCCTATTAGCGGTTGCGTGCAATATATAGTAGTCCTATCCTTAAGTAGAGGTTGGTGTCATTTAATAGGCCCATTTCACCGGAGATATTTTGACTTGTCATAGTAGAAAAAGCACAGGTGTAAATGGTTTAGAAAATAATAGCTGAGTTTCATTTACCTGCTTGTCACGCTTGAAGAGAACAGTGCCATTGTTAATGTTATTATTAGCACCTGTGCTTTTCCTACTCTGACAAAATGTCAAAATGTCTGCTGTGAGAAAGGCCTATAAACCTAGTAGCTTAAACATCTCAGCTAAACCTGTCCAATAGGTTTAGAAAATTTGAAATAACCGTAAATAGCCCTAAAATGCCACATTTAAGCTCCATCACAGCATTACAATAAGCAGAGCTCCACATATCCATTCCCAGATCACAATGTTGATTATAACAGTTGATTATAACATCCATACATCTTCCACTGTACTGTACTGAAAGCAGATCTGGTTCCCCCTCAGTGTAATATTTTCCAATTCTACCTGACTGTCTGTCGGAGCGTGGCTGTGTTTGGCGGTGGCCTGGTTGTTCATTCACAGTGGTGTAATGATGTAACGCTGTGTGTGTGTGGAGTGTGTGTGTGGAGTGTGTGTGTGGAGTGTGTGTGTGGAGTGTGTGTGGATGTGTGTGTGTGGAGAGTGTGTGTGTGTGTGTGGAGAGTGTGTATACGGAGTGAGAGACAGAGGGGTAGCACTTTTTTCTCTGGTTCAATTGGAATGTTGCACACATGCCCACTTCAGGTGATTTTAAGAAAAGAAAAGTGTGTGTCAGAAAAAGCGATAAAGGTTGAACATTACCTGCTTTTTCCGCTTACACCTTAACCTGAAAGAAAGTAGCTCCTTCCTCATGTGAGGCAAATGAAATATTAAACGTTGTATCTTCTTTGATGTGAGGCAAGATGTGACCCCAGAGGACTGGTGAGAAGGGTTCGCAAGAGTTTAGAGCAAATCAAATGTGGCAGCACTGGTTGTTGTTGTGAGCGATTTAGTTTTATTTTCACAGACAGTTTTGATGATACATATCTGCTGCATCTGTGTTTTGCCCGCCTTCCTGTTGCAGTATTTACATCTTTAGACTTTGTTTACACTTCACATTGTGTTGCCTGCAGTCCCTGCTCTTTGCTAAATGAGATCTTCCGAGTCCCGTCTAAATTTGCTGTAATATACTGTATTAATCCATCATTTGTTTTTTTTATATATATCCTTTGGATTTACAGATTAAATCAAACAGTGCTTAGAAGTGGAAAATCAACCACATAATTATTTTTTCTCTAATAATAACGTGTCCAAATCTGCACTTACTTTCCACAGCCTCCACTTTTGTCCAGTTATTTGCTTTTTATAGCTTTTTTTTTTTTAAGCACTCTTGCTGTGTTTGGATGGAGCGTGTGGGGGGGGCGAATGGTCTATGAATACTTTGGCATCAGTTTGAGAGTGATATTTATCAGGTCGGTTTTTGTCAAATCAGATTTGGTTGAACTGGTCGTTGCGATGCAATAATCAATATCAGAATCAAATCCAATGCATAAAAGGCCTGTTTGTCCAGAAAACAGGCCATGAAGGTATATGTATGTATGTATGTATGTATGTATGTATGTGTGTGTGTGTGTGTGTGTGTGTGTGTGTGTGTGTGTATATATATATATATATATATATATATATATATATATATATATATATATATATATATATATATATATATATATATATATATATATATGTGTATGTATGTGTATGTATATATATATGTATGTGTGTGTGTATGTATGTGTATATGTATAATATAACCACAACAACAAAAAAATTAACAAAATGACAATGTGTTCCTTTCATCAACCTAAATAGGGTCGAACAAGCCATTATTTTCACACAGTTGGAATGGATTTGTATTAAGTAGAGATGTTCCGATACCAGTATCGGTATCGGCTCCGATACTGCCTAAAACGCTGGTATCTGTATCGGGAAGTACTGAGTACTGGAAGTACTGACTCTTTTTCCGTTATAACCGACTGTCAAACTGGAGAATAAAAGAAAGTTGTACGACATTCATTGTTTGTGTTTGTTCATGTTTTACAAAGAGTTTAACCTGAGCCAGACAGACAACAAAGATAGAAATCATATCCATACGGGGATTGTAGTATACAGTTGTTAAAACATAATGAAATCTATGACCCACTGGTATCGGATCGGTACTCGGTATCGGCCGATACGCAAGTTCAGGTATCGGAATCGGTATCGGGAAGCAAAAAATGGTATTGGACCATCTCTAGTATTAAGGCTATGGAAATGTATCCCCTGTCCACAAATGCTCCATTTCTCTCCTCTCATCCATCATTCAATTAGAGAGACCGGAGTAGTGTCAGATGATGTTGGCTGCGTACGCGGCAGCAGCCCCAACAAGAGCCTCATTGACCGAGAGAAACAAACCGCATCGCCACAAATCAATCAGCTCTTTGTTTGCACCCTTTACCACATTGCAGCGTCTGAATTTGATGTCACCATTGTCCCTGTCCACGCAGGAAGCGGGGTTGACCAACGGCACGCCGGTTGAGACGTCGAGTCCCGCCTCCACGTCCTCGCTGTTCAACAGGCTGCAGCTGGACGACGACCTGGAAGCAGATGTCCGGGACCCCTACGCAGAAACCACAGAGACCCGTGACCTCTTTGTCACAGTCAGCGACCCAAAGAAGCACGTCTCCACCATGGAGACCTACATCACCTACAGAGTCTCCACCAAGGTCTGCTATTGGCTGGTGTCATGGTGACACAGTCCACCTGGTTTTCTTTGGACAGTAGGGGCTGTATGAAACTTCCATCTGGCGTAATATTGGTTAATATTCTCCGATCCCAGCTTCTTAAATGTGAATATTTTCTAGTTTCTTCACTCCTTTGTGACAGTAAACTGAATATCATTGAGTTTTGGACAAAATGAGACATTTGAGGACGTCATCTTGGGCTTTGGGAAACACTGATTGACATTTTTCACCATTTTCTGACGTTTTATAGACCAAGCAGCTAATCAATTAATCAAGAAAGTAATAGACAGATTAATCCACAATTCAAATAATCGTAAATTGCAGCCCTAACATGCGTAAAACTTTGTATGAACATAGCAAATTTCAACTACTAAGAAGTAAACTGAACAATGTTTCACAGACATGTGACTAACAGAGATGGAAAAATGTGTCCCTGAACAAAGGCTGGTCAAAATCAAAAGTTGCGGGACGTTACAAGGGAGACATCCCTCATGTGGTACCCTTCCTGCAGGCTCATCCTGACATGACCCTCCAGCATGATACTGGCACCAGCCATAGCCCTCGTTCTGTGCACGATTTCCTGCACGACAGGAATGTTAGTCTTCTGCCACGGCCAGCGAAGAGCCCAGTACTTAATGCAGCTGGTGGCCACACCAGATGCTGACTGAAACTTTTGATTTTGACCATCCTTTATTCAGGGACACATTTTTCCATTTCTGTTAGTCACATGTCTGTGATACATTGTTCAGTTTAGTTCTTAGTAGTTGAATCGTTTTATGTTCATACAAAGTTTTATGTTGAAAATAAAAGCAGTTGAAAGTGAGAGGACGTTTCTCTCTCTCTCTCTATATATATATATCTATCTATCTATCTATCTATCTATCTATCTATCTATCTATCTCGGGACTCGATTAAAAAAATTTATCTAATTAATTAGAGGCTTTGTAATTAATTAATCGAAATGAATCGCATTTTAATTGCATAAATATTTGACCTGAGAACAGTGAGAAGTAATTTTTTTCACATGGATTTTTAGTATACCATTGAATAATGACTGAATACATAAGCTTAAGCAACAAAATAGTTTATTTTTGTTCAACCAAGTCCAGCAGACCAGTGCAATTTTTGCCATTAAGTGTAGCAATAACATTTAGAAATATAGTACATTTCAGAAATTCAGGTAGCCTATAGGTAGGTAGACCTTCTGTAAACTATTTTTTTTTTAAGTAAAACACAATACTTTCAAGTACATTCGGAACATTGGAAACCCTGAACTTCCTTTTCATTTTCATAAAGCTGCTGGACTCTTTTTATCACTGTCTTTCTGCATGGCAGCTCGTATGTTGTGTCAGACGACGCAATCTGTAGGCCCTTGGTTATTTTTCCAGACGTGGACTTAGTTACCCTGGTCCTTAAACCAGTCATCTGGTGGAGTGTAGGTTGGGTGTGGGTCCTTGTACTCAGAGTCGGGATATATATATATATATATATATATATATATATATATATATATATATATATTCTCGTGAGCTTAGAATTATAAGGTTCTATCTCTGTTTAGGGTAGTTCTGAGATATTGAGCATCAAAGTTTTTACATTCCAGCTATTTTGTGAGATGGGACCTTTTTATTTTATTAATAACTAACTAAAACAAATTTTTTTTACAAAAATAACACCACACAGACATTAATAAAAACCTAAGGGATCAGATTATGTCAAAAACATATATATTGTGTGTGTGTGTATATACACACACACACACACACACACACACACACACACACACACACACACACACACACACGTCCGTCTGTAAGTAAATAGCAGCAGATCTCAAAACCACCACTCTGCCTGACAAAAGTTGATTTGCTCTGACTTTCAGCAGGGAATCGTAGCTTTGGAGGTCTTCTATCGTGTAATGAAATGGTTGTTCTTCATCAGATTCAGATGAAGACCCTGCCAGGAGCCGCCGAGCAGTGTCATGACAACAGTTGCTATGTGCACTGTGGTGCTTCGGCTCAGAGGACGAAGACAAATATCACAGCCCAATATGAACACAGAGTGTTAATTGAGAGCATGTGGGGGCTGTCTTTTACTGTGTGTGTGCGTGTGCGTGTGCATGTGCACTGTCAGCTATATTTCATGGTCAATAAGCATGTACAGAAAACCTGCTAAGCTGGCCACCCTGTTTTTTTTTTGTTTTTTGTTTTTCTTTTCTCCTTCAGACAACACGGGTAGAGTTTGACCTGCCGGAGTACTGCGTGCGGCGGCGCTACCAGGACTTTGACTGGCTGAGGATCAAGTTGGAGGACAGCCAGCCTACCCACCTCATCCCTGTAGGTCAAATGAGCCACGACGCAACTCTCTGTCCTGCTTTCCGTTGAGAAACGCTTCATTTTAAAGTCTCCACTTCTCCTCTTTCCTCCCCCCTCCAATCTCTCTTTATCTCCAGCCGTTGCCGGAGAAGTTTGTGATGAAGGGCGTGGTGGATCGTTTTTCGGAGGAGTTTGTGGAGACGAGGATGAAAGCTCTGGACAAGTTCCTTAAGCGAATTGCCGACCACCCAGTTCTCTCCTTCAACCCCCATCTAAACTCTTTCCTAACCGCCAAGGTATGACAGCACAGAGTTTTTCATTCATTATTTGATTTTTAGAGAGATGACAAAAAAAAAACCTAATGATTTCTTACCATGTGCAACACGCAGACAAATTCAGGTCAGTCAGTCAATCCTTGTGCTGTCACATGCTTGTATGCAATTCATTTTATGCAGCACCTTGTCATATTGCGTTATTATGCAAAATAAAAACAAAAAAACGTAATCTCAGCAGCAATCTTTCAGTAAAATGCAGTACCACAAAATACAGAGCATCTGCTTCCTCGTGTG
>NC_041346.1:13207215-13272215 GCF_004354835.1 Perca flavescens | reverse complement strand
TTTGTAGAGTCACAGGGTGTACAAATAATAAGGTAACATGAGACGCAGACATATTCTAACCATATACTAAGTGGGAACTATATTCTCAGAAAGGCAAAGCTCTGCTACTTGGGCGGAGTGATTTGCTTTGCAGCAAGCCTGACTGAGAATATTGTTTACGGTTAGAAGATGGCTGTGTCTCATGTTACGTTGTTTTTTTGTACATGCTGTGACTCCACAAATCACAACATGTAAATAGGAACATGTTGGGCGTGCTGGTCTTACAGGGAGGTGTGTTCAGGTGCATTCTTGGCGTTTGCTATCTTGAGGCATCGGGTAGTGATCGTGCCATTGACCAACAAAAAACCGGGTCTAAAGTCATTAGCGCAGCATTTCATTGTTATTTTAACAGCGCATTAGTAAAATGTGCCTAGGCTTGTGCACAGTGCACGCACACAATGTTTGTTATACACACACACACACACACACACACACACACACACACACACAGGGAAGCGCAGCAGCACACAAGGATGCAAAAGATTACAAACAAAAATATTACAGTGCAAATCCGCCATCATAATAGCAATGCGCCAAGGTACAAACGCGCCTGGCTTTTAAAGGGAATGGGAGATGTCACTCTGATCAGTTTATTGCATGTTATGACCAAAACACACTAAGGAGAGATTTTCAGGAGAACAAACTGGTCTGCTCATGCGTGAAGTGAAAGCGCGTGAGCAGATCATATATGGCACGAGCAATATGCCACCAAAACTCCAGGAGGTGAAGCAGGCGTTAAAATAACAATGAAATGCTGCGTTATTGACTTTAGACCAGGTTTTCGTTGGTCAATGGCGCGATCACTTCCTGCTGCCTCAAGATGGCAATATGCCAAGAATGCACCTGAACATACCTCCCTGTAAGACCAGCACGCCCATGGGCGCAAAGATGGGCACAGGTGCATTCGCTATGTAAACGACGTGGGCGCTGGACGGGAAATTGACAACTGCGTCGGTCTTAAACTAGCAAAGACACAGTGTCGGGCTTTCCTTTGCTCTGCGCTGGGTGCAAGATCTTAGGGTCCTTAGGGCCCTTAGGGCCATAGCATTGACATCAACAGCTTTGATTTTTTTTTTTCTAAGCCAACAAATTGTGATAAAGGAGATGCCGGTTTGCCCACAATAACACTGATTGGTATGGCTGAGTATCATTTGAAAATGTAGATTCTGGTGCAATTACAATAGTTTGAATACAAAAATCTATTTGACGCATTGACACAAATGTTATTATTCAGATCATGAAATATCTGATGGTGGGTGGCCGTCATGTTGAATGTAAACAAAAAGCTGCTTGCTGCGCTATCGTCATCGTGTAAAACCCGCCTCTACGGTTGTGATTGGTGCCTCGATTTGGAAAAATTGGAAATGGGCTTGAGCAAATCTCAAATTTGACGGAAGTTGGTCGGGGTTTTCCCCGGCTACCGAAGTAGTGGCAGGGAGGTTCGAGGCGAGGGCTTCTTTTTCACTTACACTCCCAGATTTATCTCACCAGGCCGAACCGGATCGAACTAGCCACCACGAAAACCCCCTTGAACAGATGCATACTGTGTTTACATGAAGCTGCCACAGGTGAAATGTTTCCCTCGAATCACTGCATCTCCCTCTGCCTCTCCCTCCTTCCCTCCTTCCCTTCTACCCGGTCTTCATCCGTCTCCTCCCTCTGCAGTGCCAGGCGGCGTGGGAGTCACTCATAACTCTCCTCCAGGACAAACAGACTGAGGACAAATCGAGTGAGACGAACTGAAACATGTCCTCGTGTCTCTGCCCCGGATGTCTCTCCCTCTCTGTATTACACACTCTCTCTTGCCAAGGAACTGGACAAACGGGGCAGTGGATTGGAACTGCTGGACTTTGCCCCTGTTTTCCTGTGAGGTGACCGTACAGAGGAGAGTCGTCTCTCTCAGAGATTCGACCTGCAGCGAATGAGGTAACGAATGGTACATTCAAGGACCGCCGGGAAAGAGGAAAGACCTACTATGTACAGACATTTTCCTTTTCTTGTTTTTTTTGTTTTTGTTTTGGACTTTGTTCCTATTGACTTTTTCTACTTCATATTTCCAATAACCAGACGGTTTGCCAATGCTACTTGTGTTTATTTAACGTTTTCTGTCTGTTCTCTCCACGTTGACATCGAGACCCATGGGAAGGATAACTCTTCAGCGTCGCAGAAAACCGAACAAGATCGTCATATTTTGCGTGTTCAGTATTCCGAGCATCCCGAGGATTTTTCTGACATGTAACACTGAAACAAGACTCGCACCATTCTCATTCATCTTTTAAAGGCATCATATTGGTTAATTATTTATATATTAAATATTGGTAAATTAGACTCCAACATCCTGTACTTAGAGGGGAGCTATGCCGTTTTTTTTTTGTTTTTTTTAAGCTTAATTTACCTTAACCCTAACAGCTTTGGAGTCATTGGAATGGTTATGTGACTTTTTTCGAGTTGAATGGTGATTGCTTCGCCCCCCCAGCGCCTGTGAGCGGACAAACCACCCTTGCAACTTTTGCCCGGCGAGCCGCCGGCCTCAGCGTCAGGAAGTATTGCGTGTTATCAGGTCTCGCGATGTAACAAATTGCTTCACTCCCATTCAGGAACCGGCTAGCAAGGTAGCAATGCTGGCAAAAAAGAAGCAGAAAGCTAGGAAAGCATTGTCTGAGGAACCGAGAAAGAGTAAACATGGGAGCTGCCAAATATCTATTCCGAAGCTGTAGGGGGAGCTCTATAGAGAAACCTGCGCGCAAACAGTGAAGAAACTGCATAGCGCCCCTTTAATTTAAAGGAACATTCCTATATATTTTGTTTGTTTCTTTTTTTTGTTTTTGTTTCGGCCCATAAACTCTTATACTTTCCATTATTGTTGACCGTTTTCCAAAAGTTCTTTTAAAGTTTTCCTATTTTCCCTGCAACCACTGTAAGTCTGAAAATCAACTGGCAGAGACTTGAAGCTGTGGCATCAGTGTTTCACCACACAGCCTCGTGTTCAACAACGGGCGCAGGAAAAGCCGGTGGAGCAACAAATGTCAAAATGAGTCGGCAGTAAAAGCCACTGATTGCTCTTTGAATGGAAACTTCAAGGATGTGTTTTTTTATCCTTATCCTCAAAGAGAAATAGACATGAAGCAAAGACATAAATGAATGTTGAGCTTTATCAGGGTGTGATTTTATTGGAGGCTCAGATTTTGCACAAACACAGCAGATGTGGTCATACATTTGTGCTTTGAGTGCAACGCAGCAGCACCACCTGGTGGTTAAGATGCTTATAGTTTTCATTCTTTTGAAACTGGAGGCTAAACAGTCTTGCTGGTTTCTCTTCATATCACGTGTTTGCTTTTTTTTTTTTTTTTTACCGGGGACATTTTGACCTGCCGTAGGGAGTTCACCTCTCTTATTCAAGCAAAGGCTTGAGGCTTCGGTTGAGGATGCTTAATGGCCCACCTGGCAGATTTACCCAAATGAACAGCACACAGAGGGAATCAAAAGTATAGTTTATTCCCTTTTTAAACAAATGCAAATAATTGTCCAACTTTTTTGTTGAAGTTTTTAGAGTCCGATGCCATTTTCTCGCAGCAATTTGCCAGAGTGTCTCATTTAGAGACATTTTCTGAAGAAAAAAAAAAACCAGCATTGGGAACGTGGATTTATCGCACCTCATTAACAAGATTTATGTTTTGTTTGAGGGAAGAGGGAGTCTCAAAGGCTGTATATGGTCATAAATAACCTTTTTAGAGAAGAGTACAGAGTTAAGATCTGCCAGGTGAACGTCTGTTCAAGTTGGAGTTGGTGAATTTTTCTCAAACACGTGGATGCCGCTGGGCTGCAAAGAAACAAAGAGCGCTGAGGCTTCTGTGAAATCTCTGCTGGTCGGGATTGGATAAACCAGCGTTTTTAAAGGAGTTTTGTGAAAGCTCTTCAGGTCAGAGCCAGATATTGCAAAAACTACATTCGGAGTGATTCACCCTTTACTTTAAAAAGCTATAGTTTGTTTTAACGACACAGTAATGTCTGCAGTTTAGTTCTGTCAAACCCTCTGACTGAGCAGTGTGACCCCTCCTGCTCAGCTGTGACTCATGGGAAACATTTCTCATATTTCAGATGCATTACATGTTGTGATTTGTATAGTCACAGCGTGTACAAAAAACAACGTAACATGAGACACAGCCATCTTCTAACAGTAAACAAACCGGGAACTATATTCTCAGACAGGCTTGCTGCGAGCATATCACTCCGCCCAAGTACTATATTCTTCCGCCTGAGAATATAGTTCCCGGTTTGTTTACTGTTAGAAGATGGCTGTGTCTCATGTTATGTTGTTTTTTGTACACGCTGTGACTCTATAAATCACAACATGTAAATAGGAACATGTTGGCGTTATTTTGTCACTTATTCGGAGCAGTAGGATTGCTGGAACCATTCACCTGCAGGTTCTGTGCTGGCCTGATGCCGCTGGAGCCGTCAGACAGCATTACAGCACGCATGGAGATGAGAATGTATCGACTTGTCTAACTCTGGGGGTTACGGTGAATAAGCTAAATTTCCAATAAGTCGGCGTGTTCTTTTTAAAGTGCTCATATTAAGCTCATTTTCAGATTCATAATTGTATTTAGAGGTTGTACCAGAATAGGTTTACATGGTTTAATTTTCAAAAAACACCATATATTTGTCGTACTGCACATTGCTGCAGCTCCTCTTTTCACCCTGTGTGTTGAGCTCTCCGTTTAACTACAGAGTGAGACATCTCACTTCTGTTCCATCTTTGTTGGGAGTCGCACATGCGCAGTAGCTAGGTAAGGACTACTAGCCAGTCAGAAGCAGAGTGTGAGGGTGTGCCACGCTAGCAGCTAGGCGAGCATTATAACGTGTGTTACAAAGTGACGCATGTTTGTCTCTGAAGTAAAGGCTGGACTACAATAGAGCTGTTTGGAGCAGTTTGTGAACAGTGTTTTCTGTTGGAGATGGTAAGTCCCTTTGGGGTGGTCTTTGGGCTTTTTCACTTTGTAAACCTATAACATGCACAAAAAAGATATATAACACAATAAAGGAAAGGGAAAAAGCCAAAACGCATAATATGAGCACTTTTGAAAAATTCTGTCATACGTCCTACTGTATGTGTAACCTTTTGCTGAACCCGCTTTATTTCGTAATTTTGGACTTTTCAACCACAGAGGATCGACGCAGCATGCTTAGAATCACGTCTTTTTTTTAGAAGCACATCTACAAAGACACTGATTTTACCTTTTTGTTCATTGGTGGCACATATTCCACAGCGTTGTAGCCTCATGAACAGGAATCAAGCATCATTTTTTTTTTTCCAACAAATGTAATCAGATTTTCAGTTTGAAGATATTCTTTAGCTTCATTTCATTTATTTCAGACAAAAGGTGCTGATTTGGCTTTTTGAGGTCTGTGCTTTTAGAGGCTCCTGTGTTTTTAGTGTTTGTTTTTTTTTGTCCCCAAATATCCTTTAGTCAGATTGTCTTTGAATGGCCCTTGCCCTGTTTTTACATGCTGATGTCCCATTACTGAGCCTGCCAGGTTAGCCAATGCGAGTGCTGTAAGACAGCGATGAGATGACGTAACTGTGGCTGCTTGCAAACTGGTTTTAGTACTCGCTAAGTTCTCTTTATATCCGTCCTTCATGTTTTCCCCTCGAGCTTTAAAAAGCACAAGCAGCTACCATTTCTTCTTACTACCAGAGGTCAGGTGACTCATGAATAAAATTTTTATTTAGGCATTTTGAATGCAGCGAGTAAGATGGAGAGAGAAGCTGTGGTCAGTGTCGAGGCAGACAGTACTATGGATGCACTGATGCTTAATTGCTGTATTTGTTTCAAAAAGTTAAAACCACCGAGAGCCTAAGGTGTTCAGATATCAAGACAAAGCTTCTGTTTGTCTCGCATAAACTGTAAAAGAAGACCTCCATTGTTTTTCTCCCCAAACTACCACTTTAAAAGAGCAGTTCCACTATAATTTATTCTCTACACTTTCCATCCTTTTTTATGTTAACTGTCACAACTTATATGAGAAATATGTTTTAAATGGTTTATCAAAACCTCACAGACTAAGTCACTGTTATTCATACATCACTATCAGGCAAAGTTAACGGTAGAGGTTTTAACCACTTGAGGCACTATGGAGCAGTGTTCTTGTGTTGTTATCTCAAGGAAATGCACAAAGCATTTTGGTAAGAAAAACGGAATGTGAATGTGTTAATTTACAAGGAAACTCTTCTGTCTTTCATACTTCTTGCAGTCAAGGCGATGAGTAAGGCTATATTACGTAACCGCTGCCCGGGTGACTGTGTGGAGGGTCTGAGCGCCAAGCGGAAAGTGCATTGCAAAGATACGGAAGAGAAGAAGTCCGTTCTTCTGTGCCTCTCTGTCCGCGCCTCTCTGTCCGCGCCTCTCTGATCTGACCACCTCTCTGATCTGACCACCTCTCTGATCTGACCACCTCTCTGATCTGACCACCTCTCTGATCTGACCACCTCTCTGACCACCTCTCTGATCTGACCACCTCTCTGACCACTTCTCTGATCTGACCACCTCTCTGATCTGACCACCTCTCTGATCTGACCACCTCTCTGATCTGACCACCTCTCTGATCTGACCACCTCTCTGATCTGACCACCTCTCTGACCACCTCTCTGATCTGACCACCTCTCTGACCACTTCTCTGATCTGACCACCTCTCTGATCTGACCACCTCTCTGATCTGACCACCTCTCTGACCACCTCTCTGATCTGACCACCTCTCTGATCTGACCACCTCTCTGATCTGACCACCTCTCTGACCACCTCTCTGATCTGACCACCTCTCTGACCACCTCTCTGATCTGACCACCTCTCTGATCTGACCACCTCTCTGATCTGACCACCTCTCTGACCACCTCTCTGATCTGACCACCTCTCTGACCACTTCTCTGATCTGACCACCTCTCTGACCACCTCTCTGATCTGACCACCCCTCTGACCACCTCTCTGACCACCTCTCTGATCTGACCACCTCTCTGACCACCTCTCTGATCTGACCACCTCTCTGACCACCTCTCTGATCTGACCACCTCTCTGATCTGACCACCTCTCTGACCACCTCTCTGATCTGACCACCTCTCTGACCACCTCTCTGATCTGACCACCTCTCTGACCACATCTCTGACCACCTCTCTGACCACCTCTCTGATCTGACCGCACTGACAACAAGAAGCATGAAACTCGTTTGAAAGGGCACCTTTTTAAAACCAGATTGTTTCATCAGACTTATAAAGCTTAACATTTCAACATCTGTTTTCATATTAGCACCCTGCACTCTGGAGCACAAGAAATAAGACCGCAAAGGGCTTAACACACACACACATATATATATATATATATATATATATATATATATATATATATATATATATATATATATATATATATATATATATATCAAAGGAATAGAAAATGTAGCAAACATCATAAAAGCTGATGGGACATGAAAAGCGACTTTGATAACTCTTTCCTTTTTAGTTGTGAGATCGGTATCTGTCTGTTTACTGCTGAGCACTGTGAATTGTGGCAGTTATTTTAAAAAATAAAAAATAAAAAAAAATAAAGAGGCATCTGTAGACTTTCATGCTGTCTGGTGGAGATGAAGTAACTTGTTGAATTTACCTGACTGAAAGTCAGGTAAATTCAACAAGTTATGACCACGTTTTGGGATCATTCAGACTTGATTTGAAATTTCTTTTTGCTCTAATGGCAATATAATGTATATTCTATATACACCGATGTACAGCTGAACTATATGGTACAGCTGAGTCTATTTTTCTATAAAAGAAGCAGGTGATCTGTTGGGTTTCCAATGAGTGTGTGAAGATTACAATAACAATTTTTTTTAATGTGTGCGTAAAGACTTGCATAACCCAAATATGAAAAATTAAACTTTTTATTTTTGATGCTCATTGGAGCCCCAACATTAGTTCTCTGATAAATGTACTATTCAAAGCCATTGTAAAATCCCCATCTTATACTATGTGCCTGCTGATTTATTTTTGCACTATATACAGTATGTAGCTCCAGCCCCTGGCAGATATGTGCTGAAAACAAAAAAAAACTAAATTAGCTTTCTTTCAGTTGCCAAAAAAATAACCATTATTAGTTTGGTGACAACTTGGTTCTGTAATGTTAAGAAAGGCATTGTCTGTAAAACTGATTCAGGTTAAAAGCCAACAGGGGTCGACGATGGCTGCCACTGTACAAGACTGTAAAGTTGTTTTTCTTTAATGTACAAATCAAATATTTCCAAGCCAAATGTCCCTGTCTCTTCCTCCTGTCTTAGATTCACACATGAAGAGCAAATCTGATTAGCAGCGCAGGATGAACCTGATCAATCAAACCTGATCAATCAAACCTGATCAATCAAACCTGATCAATCAAACCTGATCAATCAAACCTGCATGAAAGGTCAAAAGTCAGACAACTCATGCACGTGTGAATCTAGCTGCAGTCTTTTTCTTTCTGTTCCTCTCCCCCAGTGTGTACTGTTTACGTTGAGTCCTTGTACATTTGGATGTTAATAACATCTTGTTGTAATTATAAATAAGCTTGTACATTGACGTTGTTTTGATGCAATTTATCTTTACCTCAAATGATTTTTTTGGATATATTGGACCAATAATAAATAGCAAGAATGCGTTTGATACTTGTCTGCTCCGTTCTGATTTATTCTTCTTCTGGAACATTTTCTTTGTTTTCACCAGTTGAAAGGTTTTCTAAGTGTAAACAATAAGTCATTATTTGATGAAGATACACAATAATAATTATATGTGATATTATATATGATCTGGTGAGTATGCTGCAAAAAAAACATGAATTTAACTTGTTTAGATACTAATAATTTCAAAAAATACATTTTAAATGTGTAAAATGTCCTTTATTGTCATAATAAAAGTAAATTGCATAATACATTGTATCAAGTTGGTTTCATATAGACAAAATCAAAGTAAATATTCCTTAAAAAATACAAAAACTAAACTTTTACCCAACTTGCAGACTCATGGTTCATTAATGCAAATATTTGACATTTTGTTCCCACCCTTACACCGACATAAACTGTACCTTAGGTGTAGTAACCTTTATTTAAACTCTTTTGTGTGTGCGTTTTTAAGAAAAGTGTCAACAATTAAAAGTGCAATAATAAATGAATGCATAACACAAAAATAACAATGCAGTCTGCATCGTCTTCCCTTCAGATCCACCATAAGTACCAGGATGCAAAATGACACTTGCAGCCTTATCTCAAATGCATAATTACAGTAGATATGAATTATATGTAACTGTAGTTATTAAAAATATCTAAATTTCTAAAATGTTTTGTTAAATGAAATCACACAAGCAAAAATCCAAGCAGTGTTTTCCAACCAATTTAAAATGAACTGACCAAACACATAACTGTAAAAAATCAACAAGACAAGTGAACAGAAAGCACATATGATAAAATGCACAAGTGAGTAAACATGTAAACACTCAGGAAAAAAATGAAATAAAGGTGATTTAAAATGTCACCGCACCAACAACACCAATGCCAAAAATATACCATTGTAACTTTCTCTGACCTACAGGTTTACAAGTCAGCATGTAACTATGGTTGCACTCTGAAATACTATAAAGTGCATCTATTTGAATTTAAATCTATTAAAGTAGTTCTAATGTGGAAGAAAACAAGTCAAATGACCTCCACGTTTGTGTTTGTCTGAATGTTTAGTCATTCGTTTTCCAATGACTGATGTGTGACTTGTACTGGAAATCTACCAACTAAAAGCATCAAGTCTGAATGTAAATCAACAAACTGGATGAGTGTAGTGTAGTATCAAAGATGTTTCATGTTTACATCTGAATGTGATCCAGTTTGAGCCGGTTCGCAACCGGAAACTGGTTTGAATGTCATTTTAGTTCATTCTCCTTCTTTATGACACATAATGAGACAAAGGGACTTTTCACTGTCTGACACATTCAATGAAAAACAAAAAAAACCTTATGTTGAAATCAGCAATCATTATGTTGGGTGTGTTGTTGAAGACATGGCACTGGCTGATGAATCCTATTGGTTGATAACGTTTGCCTGTATGTCTGTCAAAAGTCCAATCGTTCTAAACTTTTTGTCCATCCTGCTGTCTGTTCCTCCTGCCAAAGCCTGCCAGAACTCCTCTCCTGCAGTCTCTAAATGTTTACCGTTATAGGAAGTGAGATTAAAGGCACCGTTCTCCTTTTGGCCCATTTCAAGTCTCGCTTCCCGTCTGCCTCGTACCAACACTAACTCACTGCTGGCGCTGACGTCTTTGCCCTCAGTTACCCTGAATCCTCATTTACTGTCGCCTCGGAGCTGTTCTGCAGCCGACGATACTGGAGAGAGAAGAGAGGAAATGTTCTTGAGAAGACATGATGTCTTTTGCACTACAAAGTGCTTACACTGTGAATGGAATATTGAGCCCCTAGGAATAGATATTATCGCTCCCGGCAACATTATATATCATCCACATCATACCTGATGGGTATCATTCCCAGTACTGTAATGATGCTGGAGAGCGTGAAGACGAAGCCTGGGAACCAGCCCAGGGTTCCCTGATAGATCTTAGTAAAGGCAGGGATGTACACCAGACCGCCAATCTTCAGAGCAAACTGCAGGAGGGTGAGAGTGATGCCTGATGGGAAGGAGGACGGATAGGTCAAAGGGAAGAGAAGTTAAAAAGGTTCAGGGGAAACATGTACATTTTCCTTTCTCATAGAGATCTCTTTAAAAGGAATATTTTGAGATTCTTGGGAAATACACAAATCGCTTTTTGGCTGAGAGTGAGATTAGAAAACTGATATTTTATATCTGTACTGTAAATATGAAGCTACAGCCTGCTAGCTCAGCTTAGCATAAAGACTAGAAACAGGGGAGACAACTAGCATTGCTCTCATATATGTTTTTTGATTTTCACATTTGTAAGTGTGTGTGTGTGTGTGTGTGTGTGTGATGAATAGGGTTGGGGTTGCTAGTGTGTGTGTGTGTGTGTGTGTGTGTGTGTGTGTGTGTGTGTGTGTGTGTGTGTGTGTGTGTGTGTGTGTTGTACTGACTTCCTTCTCTAATCATCTGTGACCAAGTGTGTGTGTGTGTGTGTGTGTGTGTGTGTGTGTGTGTGTGTGTATGAGTATGAAAAAGGGAAGCATGACACTCTAACCAGAGGCTCTTTACGATGCGTCATCTTTTTGGCTGTTGGGTAAGATATAATGACACAACTCTCATCACACAGCAATAAATGCACTAAACATGACAGATTGATAATAGCAGTGTGAGAGATTTTTTTTTTTCTCCCTCTGACCTATCCATGAACTTCAGAACGTAAACTCGACTTTCAGGAAATGTCATGTTGTCGTTCCTCCTGTACTTACTAATGACACACTCTGATCCAGATCCACGATCTCACCATCACTATTCTAACACTAGAATACAGCATGTGTATTTTTAGTTTCAACAACAACGCAAGGCTTTGTCAGGGATTGATTTACGTCGTGAGGAAAAAGGGAGAAAAAGTGAAGTGAGAATTTCTTTTCCTTTTCTTTATAAATTAACGGACCCTTTATTAATGCTTTCAAGCTGTTAGCAGCAAGTTAAAGTTGTATAGGCGTACACACACTGCCCCACGCACTCTCCATAATTCTTACTTGTATAATCAAATCAATACGTTGAAAGCATCAGTAGCACGTGCATTACCCTGCTGTGTATTTCATCGTTTTCACTGTTTAATCATCTCTACTGTTATAATTACTCATCTGTAGTGCTTTTACACACCTTCGCACACACACAGAGGTCGCGTACTCACCACATTTGGATGCTGGAACCTGCTGTGAGAGCAGAGATCTGATGGTGGGCATCGGGATGAGAGCAAACAGATTGAGTGAGCGAGCTGCGGACAAATTTAAATGCTGGTTAATATTTTTCCTCCGCAAGGTTCTTTTGCACCCACCACCGACAAGCTACCTATTTTCTCTCTTTTCTATACCCTCACCATCTGTCTTTTTTACTTTAACATGTGCATGACAACATATGACAATATGACATTTTGTTCCCTTCTACCACTCCTTGCTTTAAAAAGGTAGGCTGTTGAGAACAGGTTCTCATTTGGAACGGCGACCTGGCCAAGAAAAGCATAAGCGTGTAAGACAACATACAGTTTCACATTCAGTACAGTACAAGAATACAGAATACAATAGGCTATATAAAGTACAGATCAGGTAGGAATTACATAGCCGGCGCAAAATGAGGTGTAAGTAACTCGATAATTTTCATAAGGGCTTATTATTTGTATTATTGTGTCTGTATTTGTCATATTCTGTTGTGTGTACATTGTTTTTCTTTTGAGCTGCTGTAGCAATGGAATTTCCCCAGTGTGGGATTAATAAAGTCTATCTGATCTTATCTTAGTCTATCTAAACTTATCTTAGGACTTTTTTCGAACATACTACACTATGACTTTTTTACCACTTTTTTCGACATACTATACTATGACTTTTTTACCACTTTTTTCGACATACTATACTATGACTTTTTTGACATTTTTCGACATACTATGCTATGACTTTTTTATGACTTTTTCGACATACTATACTATTACTTTTTTACCACCATTTTCGACATACTATACTATGACTCTTTTAGGAATTTTTTCGACATACTATACTATGACTTTTTTACCACTTTTTTGACATACTATACTATGACTTTTTTATCACATTTTTCAACATACTATACTATGACTTTTTTGACATTTTTCGACATACTATACTATGACTTTTTACCACTTTTCTCGACTTACTATATGACTTTTTCGACAAACTATGCTAGGACATTTTTTATGACTTTTTCAACATACTATACTAGGACTTTTTTACCACTTTTTTTGACATACTATACTATGACTTTTTTAGACATACTATGACTTTTCTCGACATACTATACTATTACTCTTTTATGACATTTTTCGACATACTATACTATGACTTTTTTACCACTATTTTCGACATACTATACTATGGCATTTTACCACTTTTTTTGACATACTATACTATGACTTTTTTATCACATTTTTCGACATACTATACTATGACTTTTTTATCACATTTTTCGACATACTACACTATGACTTTTTACCACTTTTTTTGACATACTATACTATGACTCTTAGGAATTTTTTCGACATACTATACTATGACTTTTTGACATTTTTTGACATATTATACTATGACTCTTTTATGACTTTTTTCGACATACTATACTATGAATATTTTAACACTTTTTTCGACATACTATACTATGACTTTTTTATGACATTCTTAGACACACAATACTATGAAATGTTTTGGACAAATTATATACTATAAATGTTTTGAAAAGAAAAGCTATGGTATTGTGGCAGTTCAGTGGTCAGGCTTGCTGCAATTATCTCCACATTGCACAAACAGATTCAGTGGCTGCTGGTTCAAATCTCAGTCGCCACTGCATGTTTCTGTTTGCAAGATTTTCTTCAACCTACTATACTATGACTTCTATATCACTGTTTTCGACATACTATACTATGACATTTTTCGACATACTATACTATGACTTTTTTACCACTTTTTTCGACATACTATACTATGACTCTTTTAGGAATTTTTTCGACATACTATACTATGACATTTTTATCACTTTTTTCGACATACTATACTATGACTTTTTTATGACTTTTTTCAACATACTATACTATGACTTTTTTATGACTTTTTTCAACATACTATATATATGACTTTTTTCGACATACTTTACTATGACTTTTATATCACTGTTTTTGACATACTATACTATGACTCTTTTAGGAATTTTTTCGACATACTATACTATGACATTTTTCGACATACTATACTATGACCTTTTTGACATTTTTCGACATACTTTACTATGACTTTTTTACCACTTTTTCAACATACTATACTATGACATTTTTCGACATATTATACTATGACTCTTTTATGACTTTATTCGACATACTATACTATGAAATTTTTCGACATACTTAACTATGACTTTTATATCACTGTTTTCGACATACTATACTATGACATTTTTCGACATACTATACTATGACTTTTCTACCACTTTTTTCGACATACTATACTATGACAGTTTTATCACTTTTTTAGACATACTACACTATGACATTTTTATCACTTTTTTTTGACATACTATACTATGACTCTTTTAGGAATTATTTCGACATACTATAATGACATTTTTCGACATACTATACTATGACTTTTTTGACATTTATCGACATACTATACTATAACTTCTTTACCACTTTTTCGACATACTATACTATAACTTTTTTCAACATACTATACTATGACTTTTTCAACATATTATACTATGACTTTTTTATGTATGGCTTTTTCGACATACTATACTATGACATTTTTCGACATACTATACTATGACTTTTTTGACATTTTTCGACATACTATACTATGACTTTTTTACCACTTTTTCGACATACTATACTATGACATTTTTCAACATATTATACTATGACTCTTTTATGACTTTATTCAACATACTTATACTATGAATATATTTACACTTTTTTCGACATACTATACTATGACTTTTTTATGACATTCTTAAACACACAATACTATGAAATGCTTTGGACAAATTATATACTATAAATGTTTTGAAAACAAAATCTCTGGTATTGTGGTGGTTCAGTGGTCAGGCTTGCTGCAATTATCTCCAAATTGCACAAACAGATTCAGTGGCTGCTGGTTCAAATCCCAGTCGCCACTGCATGTTTCTGTTTGCAAGATTTTCTTCAACCTACTATACTATGACTTTTACATCACTGTTTTCCACATACTATACTATGACATTTTTCGACATACTGTACTATGACTTTTTTACCACTTTTTTCGACATACTATACTATGACTTTTTTATCACTTTTTTCGACATACTATACTATGACTTTTTTATCACTTTTTTCGACATACTATACTATGACTTTTTTATCACTTTTTTCAACATACTATACTATGACATTTTTCGACATACTATACTATGACTTTTTTATGACTTTTTCGACATACTATACTATTACTTTTTTACCACCATTTTCGACATACTATACTATGACATTTTTCAACATACTATACTATGACTTTTTTACCACTTTTTTTGACATACTATACTATGAAATTTTTATCACTTTTTTTGACATACTATACTATGACTCTTTTAGGATTTTTTTCGACATACTATACTATGACTTTTTTCGACATACTATACTATGACTTTTTTCGACATATTATACTATGACTCTTTTATTACTTTATTCGACATACTATACTATGAAATTTTTCGACATACTTTACTATGACTTTTATATCACTGTTTTCGACATACTATGCTATGACATTTTTCGACATACTATACTATGACTTTTTTACCACTTTTTTCGACATACATACTATGACATTTTTCGACGTACTATACTATGACTTTTTTGACATTTATCGACATACTATACTATGACTTTTTTACCACTTTTTCGACATACTATACTATGAATTTTTTATGTATGACTTTTTCGACATATTATACTATGACTTTTTCGACATATTATACTATGACTTTTTTATGAATGGCTTTTTCGACATACTATACTATGACATTTTTCGACATACTATACTATGACTTTTTTGACATTTTTCGACATACTATACTATGACTTTTTTACCACTTTTTCGACATACTATACTATGACATTTTTCAACATATTATACTATGACTCTTTTATGACTTTATTCAACATACTATACTATGAATATTTTTACACTTTTTTCGAAATGCTTTGGACAAATTATATACTATAAATGTTTTGTAAACAAAATCTCTGGTATTGTGGTGGTTCAGAGGTCAGGCTTGCTGCAATTATCTCCAAATTGCACAAACAGATTTAGTAACTGTTGGTTCAAATCCCAGTCGCCACTGCATGTTTCTGTTTGCAAGATTTTCTTCAACCTACTATACTATGACTTTTATATCACTGTTTTCCACATACTATACTATGACATTTTTCGACATACTGTACTATGACTTTTTTACCACTTTTTTCGACATACTCTACTATGACTTTTTTATCACTTTTTTCGATATACTATACTATGACTTTTTACCACTTTTTTTGACATACTATACTATGACTCTTTTAGGAATTTTTTCGACATATTATACTATGACGTTTTTATGACTTTTTTCGACATACTATACTATGAAATTTTTCGACATACTTTACTATGACTTTTATATCACTGTTTTCGACATACTATACTATGCCATTTTTCGACATACTATACTATGACTTTTTTACCACTTTTTTCGACATACTATACTATGACATTTTTATCACTTTTTTCGACATACCATACTATGATTTTTTTCGACATACTATACTATGACTTTTTTTGACATTTTTCAACATACTATACTATGACTTTTTTATCACTTTTTTCAACATACTATACTATGACATTTTTAGACATACTATATTATGACTTTTTACCACTTTTTTTGACATACTATACTATGACTCTTAGGAATTTTTTTGACATACTATACTATGACTTTTTTCGACATACTATACTATGACTTTTTTACCACTTTTTTCGACATACTATACTATAGCTTTTTACCACTTTTTTTTGACATACTATGCTATGACTCTTTTAGGAATTTTTTCGACATACTATACTATGACTTTTTTCTACATACTATACTATGACTTTTTTGACATTTTTCGACATACTATACTATGACTTTTTCGACATACTATACTATGACTTTTTTATGACTTTTTCAACATACTATACTATGACTTTTTTACCACTTTTTTCGAACATACTATACTATGACTTTTTATGACTTTTTTTGACATACTTTACTATGACATTTTTCGACATACGATACTATGACTTTTTTATGACTTTTTTCGACATACTACACTATGACTTTTTAACACTTTTTTCGACATACTATACTATGACTTTTTTATGACTTTTCGACATACTTTACTATGACATTTTTCGACATACGATACTATGACTTTTTTATGACTTTTTTCGACATACTACACTATGACTTTTTAACACTTTTTTCGACATACTATACTATGACTTTTTATGACATTCTTAGACACACAATACTATGAAATGTTTCGGACAAATTATATACCATAAATGTTTTGAAAACAAAAGCTCTGGTATTGTGGTGGTTCAGTGGTCAGGCTTGCTGCAACTAGCTCTAAATTGCACAAACAGAGTCAGTGGCTGCTGGTTCAAATCTCAGTCGCCACTGCACATTTCTGTTTGCAAGTTCTTCAAGATTTTCTTCAACCTACTATACTATGACTTTTATACCACTTTTCTTGACTTACTATAATATAACTTTTCGACATACTATACTATGACTTTTATGACTTTTTCGACATACTATACTATGACATTTTTCGACATACTATACTATGACTTTTTTATCACTTTTTTCAACATACTATACTATGACATTTTTAGACATATTATACTATGACTTTTTACCACTTTTTTTGACATACTATACTATGACTCTTTTAGGAATTTTTTTGACATACTATACTATGACTTTTTTCGACATACTATACTATGACTTTTATATGACTTTTTTCGACATACTATACTATGACTTTTTTACCACTTTTTTCGACATACTATACTATAGCTTTTTACCACTTTTTTTTGACATACTATGCTATGACTCTTTTAGGAATTTTTTCGACATACTATACTATGACTTTTTTCTACATACTATACTATGACTTTTTTGACATTTTTCGACATACTATACTATGACTTTTTTGACATACTATACTATGACTTTTTTATGACTTTTTCGACATACTATACTATGACTTTTTTACCACTTTTTTCGAACATACTATACTATGACTTTTTATGACTTTTTTCGACATACTTTACTATGACATTTTTCGACATACGATACTATGACTTTTTTATGACTTTTTTCGACATACTACACTATGACTTTTTAACACTTTTTTCGACATACTATACTATGACTTTTTTATGACTTTTCGACATACTATACTATGACTTTTTATGACATTCTTAGACACACAATACTATGAAATGTTTCAGACAAATTATATACCATAAATGTTTTGAAAACAAAAGCTCCAGTATTGTGGTGGTTCAGTGGTCAGGCTTGCTGCAACTAGCTCTAAATTGCACAAACAGAGTCAGTGGCTGCTGGTTCAAATCTCAGTTGCCACTGCACATTTCTGTTTGCAAGTTCTTCAAGATTTTCTTCAACCTACTATACTATGACTTTTATACCACTTTTCTTGACTTACTATAATATAACTTTTCGACATACTATACTATGACTTTTATGACTTTTTCGACATACTATACTATGACTTTTTCGACATACTATACTATGACTTTTTTATGACTTTTTCGACATACTATACTATGACTTTTTTACCACTTTTTCGAACATACTATACTATGACTTTTTATGACTTTTTTCGACATACTTTACTATGACATTTTTCGACATACGATACTATGACTTTTTTATGACTTTTTTCGACATACTACACTATGACTTTTTTATGACTTTTCGACATACTATACTATGACTTTTTATGACATTCTTAGACACACAATACTATGAAATGTTTCGGACAAATTATATACCATAAATGTTTTGAAAACAAAAGCTCCGGTATTGTGGTGGTTCAGTGGTCAGGCTTGCTGCAACTAGCTCTAAATTGCACAAACAGAGTCAGTGGCTGCTGGTTCAAATCTCAGTCGCCACTGCACATTTCTGTTTGCAAGTTCTTCAAGATTTTCTTCAACCTACTATACTATGACTTTTATACCACTTTTCTTGACTTACTATAATATAACTTTTCGACATACTATACTATGACTTTTATGACTTTTTCGACATACTATACTATGACATTTTTCGACATACTATACTATGACTTTTTTATGAATTTTTTCAACATACTATACTAAGACTTTTGTCTACATACTATACTATGACATTTTCAACAAACTATACTATGACCTTTTTATGAATTTTTCGACATATTACACTGACTTTTTAATCTCTTAATTCTCATGTTATTTTAGAAGTTATCTGTTGTAGTTAGAGGGTAAACATGTCCATTAGTCATGATCCACCACAAACTGTGCCTGATTCAAGATGCTTACCGAGGTAGAACATGTAGGTGGCCGTCACAAAGGACATGAAGTAAATTCCCGAGGCAAACGACAGCATGCCAATCAGGATGAGCGTAACGTCGCTGACGCAGCGACGAAACACCATGACGCCGACAAAACTGGTGAGAAAAATCATGAAGCCTGCTGCATTCCCATAACCCACCTGGACAAAGAGAAAGAAAGTGAAACAAAGGGAAATTATGTGATTGGACAGCAAACAAGAAAATTAGTGAAAGAAAGAGAGAAATGGGAGAAAGTAAAATTTAAAGTGAGACAAAATAAAGTTAATATACAGTATAGACTACTGTACATAAAAACACACAATGCATATATGAATCTACTGTACGCAGCTTCTTACATTTCAATAAGTCACTGTCAATTGAGCAACCAAAACAGCATGTGTAAGTGAAACTAACAATTCAGTCTAAATAATTCAACTTTTTCCAGTCTATTTTAAATGTGAAAATTGCTGGCAGCAAATGTTAATAAATTTGCGCTGATTATATTTGTCTTGAATTTTTAATCAGCAAAAAAACTATTGTTTTATCTTTCATGCATCAAAATCACAAATACAAGACCTAAATACCAACATAAAAATTCGAGGAAAATGTCACCTGAGTGGCGCTCCAGTTGAGTGGCTCTTTCAGCACAAAACTGCCCAGTATTTCTATGGCTCCACCCACTGCAGAGTTGTACAATATAGCAGCTGCAAACAGCAGAACCACATTCACCATGTTTTTCCCAAGAGGAGCCTCCGCAGGTGCTTCACTGGAGGCGGGAGGAATGAGGTGGCAATTGTCCTCTGGCTCTGTGTTGGGTACTTGTTTCACCTTAAATTAAGATGGATGGACACACATACACACACACACACACACACACACACAACTTTAGTAAACATTTGGGCTGCGTTAGGGGATAAAAGAAGAAAATGTTTTTGTTCAAAAGGATTTTTTTATTTAAGAGTTTATTCCGGTGTCTGTATCCTTTCCGTTTCACAGTATATACAACAGCCTTCATTAAACCTTTTTGAGTTTTGATACAATTTCAATAATGCGTCCCATGACAACTCGTCAGGTATTATTCCTTACATGACATACAAGGAAACTGGTTAGGTGATCTACTGTAGCATCAGCTCAAAATATTTTCAAAGGTGGGGCATGGTTGAGTGACAATAGTGAAGCAGTTCTCAGACTCTGGCTAGCTAAAATAAATGTTTCAGATACATTATGGAATTGCTGTGTATAGCGAACCTTGTATAATGTGCCTTGTATAATTTAGGCCTATCTAGGACAGGAAGCCAAATGTAATGGCAGCAGGATGTTTATTTTATCCATTTTCACTCTTAATGAATTGTCACTATGACTAGAATTAGTGTTGTCCATTGCTTATCAGAGCTTAATTATGCTTATTGATGAAGTAGTTATTTAACTACAGAAAGTTATTGACCTTATCTTTTCCAAACAAAAGAGTAATGTATCCAAATGACTAGATTAGAAACACACACACACACACACACACACACACACTGACCTTCAGCAGGAATATGGAGTGTATGAGGCAGAGCAGGTGCAGCAGTGCGCTCACAGTGAGCAGGATGGTCCCATGTTCCAAACTGAAGCTGTACAGCAGGAACAGATGACCCGACACCAGACTGCCCACCAGACCTGCTGCCCCATACAGCAGCTCCACTTTCATCATCACCTACATGGGACATAGATACACATTACTGCTTTGACCACATATCCTCCTGACTAACTAAAACTTTAAGAACATTTATTTTGATATATAATGTTTAATATTCTTGGTTAGGTTTAAACCAATCATTTTTATGCATTTGTCAAGGGCTGGGATGACATGTCAGTATTAGGTGTAAGGCATTTTGGAAGGGTTTTTTTTCCAACAGAGGGCAAAAGAGGGTAGATTATATTTTGTAACCACACATTATTACTAAAGTTGCCCTATAATAAATACAGCCTTACAATTAGCCTAATAAAGTAGCCAAATAGGCTACTTTTGTTGTATAATTATATTATTACTTAGGATGTTATAGTGTATAACTATACTGGAAAAGTAGGCTATACGCCAAAACCAACAGACTCAGGAACAGTTTCTTTCCACAAGCCATCACTCTGATGAACTGCTCACTTCTGACTCAGTGTCAGGTTCAATTCCTGTGCAATAACCCAGCAACACTGTCTCTAATCAGCACCTGTTCATCAGGTTTTTTCATCATTCTCTATTTCAGAGCTGTTCATACTGTTCATATTGTAATATAATACATAATAACATGACACTTATTTATTCCAGCATCCTTTGCACTATGCTCCATAATTAAAATAATAATAATTTATCATAAAGATAATTTACTCCTGCACACTTTGCACTCTTCATTGCACTACTGCCTCAACCTGCCTATATTGTTTCTGTTTATAGTGTGTATATATTGTTTGTTTTTTTGTGTAGGCCTATATATTGTTTGTTTTTGTTGTTTGTTTTGTATGAGTAAGAACATTGTGAACAATGTATAATCCAAAGCTAAATTCCTCGTACGTGTTCACCAAATAAAGCTGATTCAGATTCTGATATTTAATGTAAGACTTCTGCAAGTAGCCTGTAGGCTCCTTATTGCACTATGAAGTAAAGCTCGGGATACTAAACTGAGAGCACCGACCTTAGACCGGTCAGTGGCAGTGGAGCCGAGCGAGGCCAGGGTCATCACGCCTGGCCAGTAGGCGCAGAAGCCGCCGGACAGCCCGAAGACAACCGCCGCGCCGAACATCACCTCCAACGGGAGCCGAAAGACGACCACCAGGAGCAGGGCGAGCCGGGACAGCAGGTACCCGCTCAGGGGCACCATGATGGGGGCTCTCCTCCAGCCGCGGTCGCCTAACCTGGCCAGGAGCAGCGCAGGGCAGATCGGAACCAGCCGGATGATGAGGTTGTAGACCATGTAGAAGTCCGTCATGGCTTTCTGCTGGCTGCCCTCCCGGGACAGGTGGGCATCCGGGTAGGTGGCGTTAACACTCCGGTCCTTGACCACCATCTGCAGGGCGGTTTCGAAGAGAGTGCTGCCCAGCTGCTCGAGCACGATAACCGGCTCTATCTGCCGGAGCAACGTGAAGCCTGTTCGACACAGGCTCGACAGGTCCATGATCACACTTTTAATTACAACCTTAAAACTTCCTTATTAAACTTTAAGTCAGAATCAGACTGGATGTGTGAACAAATGCAAAAGTCAACAACGCAGCTGCTAAAGTTATTCAGATGTAGCGAAGGACGTTTCTTCCTCAGTCACAAGTGTGTCTGTTTTTTGAAATGAAAGCTCCGAGGGAGAAAATAAAAATGTCTCACGCCCACTTCCTCCTCCTGACAGCGTCAGGAGGAGAAACGTGCGTGTGTTTGTGTGTGTCTGTGTGTGTGCGTGAGAAATTTTGGAAACCACCCTACCATCAACATTTAGACTGGGACACACAGTTTAAAGAGACAAATTCTGTTTTCAACTATTAGAAGGCGTTTGCAGGTCTGTTTACTTTGCTGAACAGAACAATAACAGAAAAGAGAAAGTCAAATGATCAAGACTTATAATGGCCTCTGTGTTATGGTATTCAAATACACATGTCAGAATAAAATGAAAATCAGGTAATAAACAGGTTTAATCCATCTCAGTATGCAACTACTTTTATCATCGGTTACTTCTTCAGTTAATCAGTTGGTTGTTTAGTGTGTAAAATGTGAAAACATAGTGGAAAAAATGCCCATCGCATCTTCCAGTTGCTTGTTTTGTCCAACCAAAAATCCCAAAAGCCAAAGACGTTCAGTTTACAGCAATATTAAAACAAAGAGCAAATGATCACATTGGCTTGTTAGTTTGAAACATGAATGAACCACTCAGAAATCCCACATTTACAGGTTTTGTTTTTAATGAGAAAATATTCATAATATGTATAGTAGGTGTATAACAGTGAGCCGTACATGTGCTATAAAATAACAAAGCAGAGTATGAGCATACAAGTGGTTAACATAGGAAGAGAGGTTATACTGTATACTGTAATAATAAGGTTGCTTTATCACACACACACACACACACACACACACACGCACACACACACACACACACGCACACACACAGTGTGAGTCCCACACTGAAGCTCAGGCGCTTCTGAAGGCGAAAACAAGCTACCAGCATTTAAAAATGATAAATAAATCATCTTTTCACCAAGAATTCAAACAACAAAAGCATAATAATAATAATAATAATATTAATAAAGCAAACAATTAGAACTCCTCTGCGTGCGCATTTTGTCTGTAGCCATTTCAAAAGTGTTATGTATTTAATGAGAACTCAAAACGGTTTGGGGTTTGATTGAGGGTGAAATGAGAACAGTGTGTGTGTGTGTGTGTGCTTGTGTACATTTTAATAGCACAGTATTACAATGTGTGGCAGCAGCTACAGTACACTAGGGACGAAAAGCCATTTGCTTTTGTTGCTCAAAACTCAAATCGTGCTGCGAATAATAAAGCTTAGAAATACTAGATGCTCAGCTGGCATCCAGAATAGGCCACTGTTAAAACCATCATCCATCACAAAGGATCTTTATTTGTCATTCATACTGAAAACATGTCCGCTTCAGCTCCTCTAAAATCAAATATCTCTCACATGGAAATGCATCAAAATATTATTTTGTTTGTCCCTTAACTCATGTGGCAAAAAAAATCAATCTCATATCAGCATTGGTGACACTGTACCTCCGTTGCAACTGTGGCAATCGGCACTTTCTGCAGCACCACAATAACGTCTCATAAAAAGGGACGCTAGTCCTTTACATACTTCTTTTTTTCATTTTATATATTATCACGTGTAGAAAAACAAGAAAGACAAGGATTGTCTGGAACCAATGTGTGTTTTCTTTTTAGTTTCAGGGGGAAATGGACACATCACATAGGCACGAGTCCTTGGTTTCCCCTTTCGAGAGCATATTAAAATATATAATTAAATAGAGTCAGATAATTTGCACTCAGGATGGAACTGTCCCAATAAATATAATTATAAGTCATTATTGTCGAGGGTTAGTATGTACTGTATGTGTCCCGCGATTCCTTATCTTTTGTGCAACTTTACCTCAGTTTTAATTCTATAGCTTTTATTCAGTGTGTTTGTGAGCAAACAGAAAGATCAGTGCCTGGCTGAAAGACACTCGAACAGGACACGTTGGCAGATGCACTGATATAAACTGTGAGCTGCGGTTTCCCAGGACAATCTTTCTCACCGTCCTCCTGACATCCTAATGCTGAAAAACAAAAAAAAACAAAAAAAAAAACACCAAAAGGGCTTCAATAAACAAGCTAACAAAGACCGAAAAGTAGAACCATTTTTGCTACTTTTCAGTTAAGTGGTTCAATGTCGCCAGGTTCCTCGTCTGAAATCCTCATCTGAAAACAGTCCTGTAGGCTCCAGGGATTATTCCTGTTTCAATTTGTTTTACTCTTTTAATTTGGAAGCTGAACCTTGCTCTCTCTGCACCTGGACAATCCAAAGTAACGCCACACTCATTCTTCATTCATTTAACAAAACAGGAAATCACACACCGTCCTGCAAAATCAAAGCTCACAATATATATAAAACAAACTGACAACCCCAACACGTGAATCTCCCGCTGTTATGTTATTAACATAGAAAATGAACAGACGTTCAGCCTGTAGTTGCGGCCTGTTAATGAAACAGCGCGCTGATAATCGACTGCCTTCTTGCTGCTTGTTGTGTGCTTGTTTCAGGTTAGGAAAGGAGTGTCACTTCATGCACACAATCAGCACTTCTTAAATAGATTTTTTTTTTTAAAGCGTAGAGGCTGACGTTTCTAAATAACAACATTCTGCTTTTTGGTAACACGCTTCATCAATATTTCTCATCAAACTTTATCCTCAGCTCGCAAGGTATAGTTAGATAACACGGCAGTTGCCCCACTGGAATCTCAACATACATTACATGTTCAGCCATATATCAAATAAACAGTCCTACCTCAGTATAATACACGAAACAACTGCTTACATCAGAGAGCACAGGTCAACAAAGCGACGTAGCCAGTAAAGGTAAAATAAGTGATTTTTTTTTTTTTAGAATAGAAAACCCCCGACCCAGCCCTTTCATTAATACACGGTCTGACTGAAGTGACGCAAACATGACCCGCAGTTAGCTTCCCTCTTCCCCATCTGTCCCGTCACTTAATAGACATGAAGTCAGTAGTGTTTTTATAGACAGACGTTCTATCTAATGTGGTTGCGTATTTTCTCTAAGGTCTACTGAGACTGTAGCAATACAGAATAGGAGAAGGTAAAATACATCATACATATCGTGCATCCGACAATTACTGACGGTCTAAGGCAAAGTTGGACCTCGATGCTAGTTTTGCAAACGTCCTCGCTAGCATTCAACAGTTCAAGGACCCTCAAGTCGGCACTTACGATTTAACACAGATGCTTAAGAGGATTGCAAAAGCTCCCACCAACACGTCGTGGGTGTCTTCTGTCTGTGCTGTGGCACAGCAGGACGCAGAAGATACAACTTTACGTGCTCTGAATGTGATGCTTGGGCTCCCGTTTGGTTCAGTGCCTGGAAAACACTGCAGCCTTCCCGCAGCATCATCCAATAAAAGGTCAAAATAATTCTGTAATGACAGAAATTAGGCCCCGCTTTTTTCTCATTCAATGTTTTAGGCCTCGCTTTTTCTCATTTAACGTCATAGCGTCATAGTCACTTTGCACACGCCTGCTCGTCGTTTGCATCTTTTTTTTTTTTTTTTCTTCCCCTGTTGGTAATGAAAACATTTCCACACATTTTGATTTAATTATCAAGCACCCATTTCCAACAAGTCTCAGGCAACCTTTAGATCTCAGCCCATATTTCAATAAGAAAAACGACAGGCAAAGGAAAAATCCTATGAATATTTAGTTCATTCAGCGTCTACCAGCTAGTAAAAACCTTTCATCCCAAATCCATTTCGGGAACAGCGCTCTTAAACCAACAGAAAACCCTTCCAAAGTGTCTCTTGCATCACTGACCTTTTTTTTTTCTCTCTCCAAACTCACCTCAACACTTCAAATGTCTCTTACATACTCAGTTCAGTCTCTTAACATACTGTTGGCCTTCAATCCTCAGGTCAGAAAACCACAACTTGATGCATCTCTTCCATGAGCCCCATTGGTCGGGCTAGCGGGTCATGTGATCATCAGAATACTACAGTAGCAAAATAAATACTGTTTTCCTTTCCCTATCCTCGCTTCATTCTCCTCTTCCTCCTCCTCCTCTCCATTCGGTCCTTTAACTGTCTCTGGAAGGAGCAGTTTACTCCTCCTCCTCCTCCTCCTCCTCCTCCTCCTCTTCCTCCTCCTCCTCCTCTTCTTCTTCCTCTCCTTCCTCGTTGGCGTAGATACCGGCTTCCCACTTCCGCGCCATGTCGCTCTTCCTCCTAGTGACGCGAGTGGCCTCCAGAACCTGTCAATTACAAAACAATCGATCAGACGAGATGCAGGGTCAGAGCAACGCAACAGTTAGCATGAGCCAACTGTTTACTGATAAAATCCATGCTCTTTTCCCCCAGCTCATCAGACATATAATGGACAACACAATCACTCCACACCAGTGACTTTAATTTGGCATGCAGTCCATGTCAAAAACTGAGGGAGCGCTTGGTTAAACCTCCCTGCAGTAAAGGAGTCCTTGAGATGTATCTACCAGAATAAAGCACCAAATGAAGCGCACCTGCAGTATTTGACAATAAAAACAAAAGTCATTGTATTCCATTCCAGGGGAAGTTTCATGCTTCAACACTAGATGTCTTCCATTTGTCATGTTCCCCCCGATCACCGTCCCTCTCACACACTCATGCCGAGACACACACACACACACACACACACACACACAACCACACACAGTTACAAACACGTGAGCACATCTCCACACACAGGAAAGATTTCTTTTTGAGCATGAATCCCCAATGAAGGGGAAGTCGATTGTGGGTAGAAAATGATGGAGATGGAGACTAAATTATTTTCAAAAGCTGAGCCCTACCTAAGTTTCTACTGGAGGAGTCAGTTGATGCTCGCTAATTGCATTTACTGTGACCTCCAGTCGATACATATAGCAACTCAGAAAGGTATACTGTATTTCTTTGAATGAAGCATGCTATAAAAATATTTGATACTTTTATATGTCCTTTTGGTAGAAAGAAATATCACTATCATTCATCTGATGTTTATCACCCAAATTCTTTTGCCATATATATTCTTTTCTAATATTTTAAAGTAGCCCACATCACCTTTTTAATGTTTTTAACTGGCGCTGTACATTTGTTGTATAGGGAGGGCAGGTGCAAAACATTGTGCATGGGGAGGGGAATGGGGGGTTCAAAGGTCACACCAAATTGATGGACAAGCACATGCAGCACCAACACCACAGATCTGAACAGTAATGCAGTGAGACCACGAGCAGACCTGGGATCAGATATAAAACTGTTAAAGTTTTCCCTCACAGGATCCTCCCGATCTAGGCTTTCTAACTAAAATAATACATCCCCATCTTTGTTTTCTGGACCACTTTCATATCTGGGACAGTTTTTTTT
Organism: Perca flavescens; assembly: GCF_004354835.1. Lineage (NCBI taxonomy): Eukaryota > Metazoa > Chordata > Actinopteri > Perciformes > Percidae > Perca > Perca flavescens. The sequence goes on along the minus strand of NC_041346.1, from coordinate 13,244,212 downwards.
GCTGCTGACTCATCTACAACTTAAGACTGTGTTTGAGAACTTTCACTTCTTCGTAAGATGAACTGAGATAATGCTCAAGAACACAAACAGCTTCGGAATGCTCTCCAAATCCCAGGGAATAAACAGTTCTTTCAGTGAGATGTGATACAGACATATTAACCCCCCCCCCCCAAAAGTCAACCGTTACAGAAAGCAGGGATGTATTACTTTTTCTATGACTTTTCAATTGAGTCTGACCCAGGTCTGTCAGTAAAGGCGGTTCGTGGAGTGAACAGGTTCGAGGTGAGACAGATACCTCAGTGGTTACCTCGTTGGCCAACAACAAACGGGCATACTGACCGACCGGCAGGAGAGAAGCGACAGTACAAATAGTCAACACATGTGATGTCATCATGGATAAACAATAACAAGATCAGCAATGACAAAAACAGGTAACAACAACCCTGCTGCAAATTATTAATAATTATATTATATTATTGTATATCCTGAAAAATGCATGATAACTATGAATGCAATGTCATACATTTCCTTTTGCAGAATATGATGTGTTTGTGTAATGTAATGTTACCCTCAGATGTATGTTTTCTTGTATGTGAATGTTAAAGGTGCAGTAGGTAAGACTTAAAACTAACTTTCTGTCATATTTGCTGAAACTGACCCTATGTTTCAGTAGAACTACATGAAGCAGGTAATTAAAAAAAAATTGGGGGAACTCTGGCACCACCTACAGCCTGTAGTGTGATTTGCAAAAATCCACAGCTCCCTGTTCAGATGCACCAATCACGGCCAGGGGGGTGTGTGTCTAACTGTGTGTCAATCGCTACATTTACAATCCTACCTACGGCACCTTTAAGTGTTGGTGCATATGATTTGGAAAAATCGGTGGAGAAGTGAAACTGTTGTCTGTGACATTTTCTGGTTGTCACTTTCTTTCCATCATGTAAGCCAAAGGGCTTCGTAGACTTTTGTTTCAGCAGATAACTCTGCCAAAAAAAAAATGCCACGTTTCTTTATTAAGAAGAAGTATTGAAATACTTCTTCTTAATAAAGAAACCTGGCATTAAAAGACATATTCAGATACAAAACAAACGAGTAAAGATGGAGTCAGGACAGAAATCCCCCAGCGTCTGTGACTTAATTTCAATTTCAGTTCCTGCTTTAGGCTGGTAAATTCCCATTGCGGTTATACAATATTAGCTCGTGCCAACAGGACATGAAAGGAAGCATTCAACCATGTTGGCATTACTCAATCCCAGTGAACCACGGGAGCCAAACAAGCATGTAATGTGTGATGAGCTGGCTGCATCACCTTTCTGCTACTGTCACTCACTGAGAGACATTTTGGCACCTTGGTTGCATATTTTCAAAAACAACTTCTACTTTTATTTATTTAGAATGGGATTTTTTATTTTTAAATTTAGCACCAACCAACATCTTTATATTTATACTAGCTGATGGTCAAGTATTATCTGTGCAAAAATGCATTTGTTGTTTTGTTTTGTTAAAAACGAGTCTCTTCTCTATGCTAATCTTGTTTTTCCAGGTTCAAATACTCACACTGTTGTCCTCTAGCTTCTCCCTCCTTTTCACTTTGTGTGTTTCATAGTCTTCCATAAGCGTCTGCATGAAGTTTTTGGGTCGTCCTCCAGAGTCCTCGCTGCCGGCGTCAGACAGGGCTCCTTCTGAAGGTGAGGGTGAGACGGGCGGTGCAGGTCGCACTTTCTCGATCTTTCCTGTACATTAAAGAAAAACACAGGGAGTTAGACACGTTTTTTTAAATTACACCAAGCACAAGTGGTTTACTGAAGCAATATTTCATTGTAACTTATAACGTATGTACAAGAAGGTTTTTTTTTTAAGGTTTTTAGTTCTAGTGCAACAACAACAACCTACAGCAGTCTCATACAGAGACCAATGAGAAACAGCGGTACAGTCGTGACTAACCTGGGGCTGTCTTCGCTGTGAGTGTGAGTCTAGCTGGCAGGCTGTTGCTCTTCATCTTATCTGCTGGGGAGATCTTGGTTTGCCGCGTGCCCGTCCTCACGGGCCCGAGACTGTTGCTGGAAGCGTTGCTGGGGCGGGCAATAACCACAGGCTGCTCCTTCCTCTGTTTCTTCAGCTCCTCCTCCCTCTGCTGAGCTGCTCGGATCTCCTCTTCGATCATGGACAGAGTTCGCTGCTTGTTGGAGCGCAGGCGGAATGGCCCGCTGGCGGCCTCCGTGTCGGGGCCTCGTGCTGCTGCGGCCGTGCTGCGCAGTTCAGCCGCCTCGGAGTATTTACTGAAGTAGCTGAACTCTGGTTTCTCCGGGCTTGGGGGAGAAGGGGGACGGTAGACCGGGGTCGGCCTGGGAACTGGAGCTGCCGCGGCAGAGGCAGGGGCCGGAGCCGGGGCGGAGGAGGCGAGGGCTCTGGCGTAAGAGGACTGGATTTTGATCCTGGGGCCTCCATCTCTGGGCCTCTGGGGTGGCGAGATGGGCTGAGAAGGCGGCGGAGAAGGCGTCTGGAGCTGTGTTCGCTGTGCTGGACTGGAGGGCTGCTGCTGCTGCTGCTGCTGCTGCAGAGCGTGTTGTGATTCTGAAGGCTTCTCTTCGGAAACAACTCTTACTTCTGGCACTCTGTCTGGCTGAGGGGACAGGCTGGATGGAGCAGGACTGGTGGACACAGGCGATTGGAGGCTGGGAGCTCCGCTCGAAGACACAGGAGAGGAGGAAACTGGCACTGGGCTACTTGAAGAAGCCGAGGATGGAGACACAGGGGCGCTCAGTTGTGAAGAATTTAAGTCCGAAGGCTGCCACTCCTCTCCATCCTGAGCTGCCAGGGCATTTTGGATAGCATTTTGGACAAGTACCCCTGCGTGGTAGTCCAGCTCCTCTTCTGTTGGACTGCCACTGGTCTGCCCATTGACTGGCGTGGTGGGCTGGGGGGTAGGCGGTGACACCGGGGTAAGTGGCAACGGGGTAGGTGGTAGCGAAGCCCCGCTGTCGGAAACGTTATCCAAGCTAAACACCGTAGTGTCCTGAGAACGTACAGATGACTCATCTAATCCTGAGTCGGACTCCTCTGGGTGAAAACCTGGATGGAAATGGTGCTTCCCTTCCTCCTCGTCAGGCAGGATTGTCATTACAGCTCGTGCACGAGTAAATTCTGCTGCAGTCCCTTCATCGCACCAGGCCACGTGACCCTCCCCGGTTTCTGCAACGATGTCTCCGCTCCCCTGGCTGCCTCTAGTCATGGATTTCGAAAAGGGTTTGGCGGAGTAGATGTGAGGAGCTACGTCCCTCTTGGTTGCCTCCCCTTGCAGAAACTGCCTCCTGGCAGACGAGAAGTTGATCTGCTCCTCCACAATGTCCTCCTTCCTGTTTAGATCCGGGTCAAAGGTCACCATTGTGGGAGGACCTGACACCTGGGGCTGCAAATAGAGAGGACATGGGAGGACAGAATACAGAGGAGATAAGAAAAGAAAGGTGAGACCCTAGTGTAACAACAACACTGTTAGATTGTAGTGCAAATCATTTTCATATCCCGCATCATTAGTCTTGTGTGTGTGTGTGTGTGTGTGTGTGTGTGTGTGTGTGTGTTACCTGTGAGTATGTATAAGTATGTTTCTGCTGTTTCCTCTCCTGGTATTTCTTGAGGGACTCAAGCTGCTCTGCATCCAGCTGTTCTTCCAAAGGAACCTTGAATGAACGAATGAATGAACCAACCAAAAAAAAATCAGTCAGTCAAGTTGGTCAGGAAGTTGATTGAGGTAACATAAAAATAAAAACAAATATTAAGTGGGAGGCTACCTCCTGAGGAGGGTTCCACCAGCGGTTGGCGATCCCAGGGTTTTTCTTCACGGCCTGGTCTTTGATCAGCTCCTGACGCTCACGCTCCAGCTCCTGTACCTGAGAGAAGAGAATTCCCAATCATTTTTACTACAGCATTAGCTTTTAATCACATTAGCTGACAGAGATAGACAGAAACATATGCACATTAAAGGTGCAGTAGGTAAGACTTATAAAACTAACTTTCTGTCATATTTGCTGAAACTGACCCTATGTTCACTGCGTGTCAATCACTGCTCATGCACACACATTCATTCTCCCTTGTGGGGGGAGGGGCTTAGGAGACCGTTTTGGGCTTTAGCGGAAAGGGGGGAGGGACTGAGAAGTTGTCGATGTTCAAATTTTTGGGCTAAGTCCTGGATCTTCACAATCTTACCTACAGCACCTTTAAGTAGCCTATATATATATATTCAGTAAAGTCCTGTTAGCAGGCGAAACAAGAATGCTTTCCATTGCCTCACCAATCCGTTGTTATGCCATTGAGCAAGCCATGTAATACCCAAGGTAGATCAGAGGATCTCACAGTGGGACTCGACTGTAAAGGATTGTGTTTTATTTTTTAGTGGTTGATTTTAAAATAGTGGAAAGTTCCCACTGGTCATCACTCTTTCCTTATCTCTGATGAAAATGTGAACCACAGTTAACCTTTTGGACACTACTTTCGCATCATGTGCTCGTGTTACTCAGGGTTAACTTATGACACACTTTCATTTTCAAAATTGCTTCCTTTTAGGATGTAATTTCTTAATTTCATGATTTGTGTGTGTTGTGGTAAGTACAGTATACCCTGTGACTTTGGTCATACCATTGTAGATGAAGAAAGTACTAACATATAACTTAATACTGTACCTTTTTGTGCATTTTTAACTCAACACTCTGGGAATATTTCCACACGTTTTCATATTTTTCAGACCTTTGTTTTAATGCCGAGGCTGGATAATCAAAAACCTTCTGAGAGTAAAAAAAAAAAAAAACTTTCTAGTCAACTTTCAGTTAAAGTCAGGAATATAATTTTCTCTTAAAAGTCTTATTTAGCGTACCAAGAAGAAATATACAAAAGAGTTCAGCTATTATATGGTTTTCCTTTGAGATAAACATCTGGAGGACGTATTCATATACGATAAATCATTCATTTTAGGCTGAACATTTTATGTTTTAGCTTACCTTGTCATAATTTAGCTGGCTTTATAGCTGCATGTGTTTCATGCAAGCAGTTTAGACTTTTTGACAAAAGGCAATAATTATGCTTGTTTACATTATGGTCATTTGGTAGGACTTAAGCGTTATTTATACTTCTGCGTAAAATCTACGCTGTGGCTACGTACGTAGGTACCTCCGCGTACCTACGTACGTAGCCACAGCTGTGTCTCCGCACACAGCGTGGCGACGCACGTCGTCTCTTGGCAGCGTTGCATTTCCCCCTAATCATTTCCTGGTTCTCCTTCTCCATGAACCAAATGAAATCAAGGAGAGGGTTAACGTTTCCCGCTGTGATCAGAAAGCACAGGGGAGACACTTTTTTTCTCTCACTATGACTCTAGAGTCGCTACTCACTCTGAAGCTAATCACCGTCACTCTCTCACTTCTCTCTCGCTCTATCACACACACACACACACACACACACACACACACGCCGGCTCGACGCACTACCAACGCACAGGTATAAACTTCAGGCCACTTACGCAGGCTGCAGTGAAAACTCTGCGTGGAGCCTCCGCAGGACCATAAGTCACGCTTTACTCAAGAATACTGGAATGTTCTTACATTTCCGAGCCCTCCTCAGACCTCTTATTACTAACACTACAATACAGATAAGATTCACAATAACATTACTTCTGCGTTGTTTTTGGAATACTGTGTGTCTGAATGCTGCATGTGTTACAGCTGATAAAGTACACACTGTATTCTAACAGCCATTTACCTCCCCTGAGGGCCGCCTCCTCGTCACCCTGACCTGCTGCTCCTCTCCAGGAGTGAAGAGTTTGGCTGGCCGTCTCTCCTCCTGAAAAGCTCTCAGCTCAAACTTCGCCCTGCCGCTCGCCGACTCCTCTCCCTGCACATGGCCGTTGGTCCTCACAGCAGAGTCCTCCTGGTACAGGAACATGGTTTGTCTCTGCCCCTCCACAACGACTGATCCGTGATCGCTGGGAGACGAGGCCGACACGCAGACAGAAGGACGGTTTCCATCGATGGTGATTGATTCGGCGTGTTCTGGCGGAGAAGTGTTTCCGTTGGTGGGTGTTTCGGAAGCGGCGTCTAAAACCTGGTCCAAGTAGCGGATCTCCTGTAGACGCAGCAGACAATCAAATTGCTGTTGTGTACAACTATTGTACTATAATGTTCATCAAACTCCTCCTGGTATTATATTAAGGGGAAACAATGCACATGAGATGATAAGCCATTTAACAATACAGCACGTGATACTTTTATTTACTTTTATCATAATAAATGACAATAAATATACATTTCTGGACACCCAGATGCTATATAATAAACCAATTGAAGGCTAGTATGTACATATGCCAAATTACTGTAATTTAGCCAGCTGTAGCTGTATGTCCAGGCTAATGTTTCTCATATTGCTGAGAAAAAAAGTGACAGAAATCAAGAAAATCTAAACTATTTCCTAAGACCACTCAGCCCAACATAAATTGGCAGGTCAAAGTTGTTGTTGGTAAACTAAAGTTAATTAAACAAGTGAAAATGTGAGCTGCATACCTGCACCACCTCGCTGTCAGAAGCCTCTACTTTCACCCCAACTGTATTGTGGGCTCGGTTACTGGGGCTGCTGAGGCAGCCATGTTGGATTTGCTGGCTCTCCAGTTCCATGGTCGCAGGCCTGTCGGTGATAACGCTGACCGATTCCTGGAAACTGACACTCTTCAGGGCTCGCTCTCGTGGAATTGTGTCACTGACATCCTCGGCTGCCCGCCATGATCTCTGTGTCAAGAAACAAGCAACGACACAATGTTCAGGGATACTGTATGGAGAGGCTGTACGCTGTACACTTGCATAAAAACAATGTATGCTTAAAGTAGTGGTTAAAAGAGAAAGTGTTGCACTTTTTCTTAGAGATCAGACTCTTTCTAATCACACACACACACACACACACACGCACACACATACATCTGTCTGTCTGCATTGCAGTAGTAGTGTGTTCTGACTGGTTCACACCACTAGGGGGCACCGACTGCCATTCTGCTGCTTAATGACAGCAAAAACATAACAGTCTTCCATAAAAAAACTGAAATCCATTGTATCTTTGTTCAAAGACCTTCACAGTTCTGTGAATGAATCAGTGTGCTGAATACTTGGCAAATAGTTTAAATACAGTAACTCTTCCTGCTCCATATTTTATCTGATACTCTATTATACAACAGACAAACGGACAGGTGGGATGTCAGTTTATTACTTTTATAGTTTAAGTAGGGAAGTATCTTGAGCTTTTACGACTGTGGGTGGGGATGGGCAAAACGGTATGATTCTCTGCACAGCATGTGTCGATTGTATCGTGTTATGGCATCGCTCAAAACTTTAACATTATATTTGTTCTGCATAGAATAATAATTTCTCAGAAGTGTATCACAGTCATGGGATTTGTCAGATACTTGAGGTTTGGCAGCTCAGCCCAGAACAGACCTCAGCTGTTCACAGAGCAGCATCACTGCTGGGTTTTTGGATTAAGTGCCTGCCTCGGGGCCACATCATCAATGCCTAAATTCCCCTGCTGAGTTGGTCGCACAGCCTGTAGAAACTGGTGTACAACTGCTAGATGACGAAATAAGTTGTCGAAATGTATTAAAATGTCCCTCCCTTATGAAGCAATAATCACCGCTTCATGCAATACTGTGATGTGACATTAATTGTCAGTTTTTTGGGGACTTTGACTTTGACCCCCCCTCCCACCCCCCCATACTTTACCACCACATTAATTAACTTACCAACTGTGTTGGCACTTCACTGACTTCTTATTTAAATATACAAATGGGGGTTGAGTATCTGGTTAAAGGACACATTGGTAGACACATTGGCATGCAGGGAGTTAAAACCTGTGACCTTCTGTATTTGTGAACCATCCATCCGACACATTCCAGATCCACTGTTAGCATTTACACACTCCTGTCTTTACTGACCTGTCTGTTTCTACAGAGGCCACTAACAAACAAACTCTATTTGCTTCCTGGTTTACTGCCTTGTACCAAGTACACCTCTGTTCTGAAGATGTGTTTACTCCCATGAGGGGTTGTTGACCCCCGTTTTTGTAACGTGTCAGAGTGTGTGCGTTGGGATTTAATGAGGAGGACCATTTCAGTGAATTGGTCAGCTCACATTTTGTACACCTAAGTACTCCCATTAAATGATATCCATGGGATTTTTTTACTGATGTGAACCCCCTATGATATGCGATGTCTGACTTAGTATCAACATAAACAGGGCAGCCTAGCTTTGAATCTGGATCTTTTTCTCTTCCTTATCTAGTCCTCTTTCTCTTCTCCCCCTCATCCTCTCTCTCTCTTTCTCTGCGCCTTCTCCTTCCTCTCTTGGTTCCTCTCTCCTCTCTGGGATCTGGTCAGTGAAACATAATAGATTATAACACCCTGCCTCTCCTCCTTCTCTTGTCTATACCGAAGCAACACTCTCCTCCTCGCTCCATTCTTCAGTCCTCTTTCCTCCTCCTTCCTATACTCATGTCTCCCGTTTCTACTGTGAGAAAAACTTTTTTTTTCTCCGAGGGCTTTGTTGACCCATCTGGCTCAGTCACATGCTTAGGCTGTCTCGTGTGTGATATATATATAAATCAGAATACAAACATTTTCTGAAAGGAATGTCTCACACATTTCTAATTCAAGGCTAGGGATGTAACAATCTGGGACATTTTTTAATGTAAAACATTCCTTTTGATACTACTGTGTCAGAAGTGAAATATCAATTAAATGATAGAAAAGAAGAAAGAACACACTAATACAGACAGTTTGTATCTCTGGGAGGTGAAGTGTAACAAGAGCTCTGTGAGGCTGTACTAGACAGTAGAGATTTTAGCTAAATGCTAATATCAGCATGCTAACATTCAACAATGAAGGTGCTATAATGATGATGCCAAGCAGGCAAATTTTTTTTTCCTTTCATCTTCAGTTTCTACTTAAGCAACTCAAATGATTCTTCACCCAGTAAATGATATTAGCGGGCCATGTGAGGACCACATGTTACTTCTATACACACACTCACTTAGACCAGGTCTTCTGTCTTGTTACACTTGACCTAGTCTCGCATTGCCAGACCTTCCTCCACAGCACTGCGGAGGAGGGTCTGGCAAGTCCACACGGCATTCCAGGATGGGAGAAAAACATGCTTTGGTTTATTGGCATTTCTTTAAACCAATCACAATCGTCGGTGCTAAACGCCAGACGGAGCCACGGTGCCGCTGCAAAATAGCCACGGGAAGGAACTTGTTTTGGTCATGCAACAGAAAACTCATCTAGCTTGCTGTCTGGATTTACCTTGCAGAGATCTGAGGAGCAGTTAACCTTAGTCCTCATAAATTTAAAATTACAACACAAATGAAGCGGAAGGTAACGGACATCCAGCAGAAAAGAGTGACATCAGGCGGAATTTCCGGCAGCAACAGACCAATCCCGGAAGAGGAACATCGTGGATACACTACACTTGACCCATTGTATGGACTGTGTGCAGGAATGTGTGTGTGCAAGGTTATAATAGTTTTGAATTTTGAATTATTCTTTTTTTTTTGACATTTTCATTTTAGTTTTAGTTCGTTTTCAGAGTGTGTTTGCTAGTTTTAGTTTAGTTTCAGGTTTTCAGAACGGTTTAGTTTTTATAGATTTAGTTTGCAGCACAGCGCCATCTCCTGGGATCTCAAGTCCATCAATTTCTGTTGTTCAATGTCTCGAGAGTTGACAGAAATTGACGGTGTCTTTTTTTATTTTTTTCGGTAGTGAAATATAGCTACAAAACAAAAAGTGAAAATAATTTATGTTCACTTTTTTATTTTCTCTTTCAATATCGTTTTAGTTTAGTTGTCAGTTTAGTTTTTGTTTTGTTTAGTTTCATTTTAATACAAATATTTTTTACTGCTTATTTTTGTTTTTGTTTCACTTTTAATTTACTATAATAACCCTGGTGTGTAAGAGTGTGTGTCCAGCAGGCAGGACAGTGGGGGAGGATATCCTGTTACTGCCTCAGGGAAACAGTACTATAGTACAGGAATGTCTCATATGCAATGCTATTCTGTTACACACAAACACACACTCTGTGTGTGTGTGTGTGTGCACTTTGTGCAGCAGTGCATGACAGTATGAGCGTGGTCTTATAAGTGTGTGTATTCGGAGTTGTGTATTCACATGTGTGTTTCTGACTCCCATTGAGGTGAACTGACATTCCAGGCATAACTAGCTGTCCTCAAGGCTCGGACTTTAATACTTGTGATGAGGGACACTGTTCACCCTGGCTGGCCAGTGTGTGTGTGTGTGTGTGTGTGTGTGTGTGTTTGTGTGTGTGTACGTGTGGTTAGAAGTCTTGTAAATGTAATGAAAAAGCTTTAATGTTCATGGTTTGTTTGACTGTCTGAAAACATGAGAATGTTCTATTACTCTGGGGACAGCAGTTACATTTCCATTAGCATGTAAATACACATACATGTCTATTTAACAGTTACATAAATGTGAACTATAGTGTTTAATAGTCACACCCTCACCACCATGACGTGTCAGCTGTGTTTGTGCTTTGACTTTTTCCTAAAAAGGATAGAAAGTGAAGGAAAATCCTCCAAAGTGAAGACCTTTTTACCAGCTTTGCCAAATTCACGGATCTATTTTAGGGCAAAGACGTGGCTTGAGAGAAATGAATCAGTATTAGGTTGATTTAAATTTGCATGACAAGCCAAGCTCAGTCAAATCAGAAAAAAATGATTATCTTGGTAAGGGTGACTTTAGGGTTAGTTAAGATTAAGGTATTATTTTATGGCTTAGATTTGGTCTTAAAGCTACATTTAGGTTGCTAAAATATATTAACCCAGGAGTAACGGTTAGTCATGACAAGTAATAGTAATACAATCATGTGTCAGCTAACTATTACTGTCTTATGCTCTGACTAAATCCTGTCTCATTCTCCGCCTGTCGCCATTCACATCACATCTGGAAATGCTTACGCTCTGACCGTGACAGTACACAAAAATCACACACACACACACACACACACACACACACACACACACACACACACACACACACACACACACTCAGCTGCATGCCTGAGACGATGGGGGGTTTACCAGAACATGTATACAACCCGAATACTCCCTGACGGGAAGTAAACACACAACCTTGACGTCTCTCACAAACCCATTTTCCATGCCTTTAATATCGCGTCATAGGCTTCTATTAGCATGCACCTCAGCCAGAACACATGGCAAATGTTAAATGATAACTTGATGACGTCCTCAAACAGACATGCGCGCGCACACACACACACACACACACACACACACACACACACACACACACACACACACACACACACACACACACACACACACACACACACACACACACACACACACACACACACAGCTCCTGGTAACCCGGTGCAGTCAGCGTTCCCGGCTCTGTTTCCTGGCTAAATATGATCCTGTATAGTAACTGGAGCCCGCTGCTGGTTAGCATGGTGTTCTCAGATAAAACAGTCTGGATTGTGAACCCAGGCCAAACAGTGCTATCGGGTACATATTAATGATTTCAGTCAGTCTCCGCTTAAGACAATTTGGAGGTGTTGAAGAGTCATTACGAGTCATACGTCACTGACAAACTAAACGCGGCTAAACAGACACATAGTGGGTAACAGGCAAGCCACATTAATAGAGAGACAGGTGGGCTGACTGAAGGAGCATAAAACACAGAGAGGACTCAATGAGATTGTCAGGCCAAAGTGGGCAGTTCAGTTCTCACATTATGTTGTAACATCTGCATAACCTTCACTGCAACAGATTCTCAAGTTTGACATCAATACTTAATCTAATACAAAACACATGTATGTATGTGTGTGTGTATTCTGACACTTCCTCCCCTTTTCCTTTACAGTATTCCAGTTCCTGTTTGTCCTCTGTAGCCAACATCTCATGTCATTTTAGTTTGTACAACATATTTGGTGTTCTCATTGACTAAAATACAGCTTAAAATACAGAAGTTCCATAAAATTACGTCGTACGACCCCAAAAAGTGAAATAGGGTTGGTACTCACCTGCTGCTCTTATAAGTAATATTAGTCTATTTCAGTGACATTTGTAAATCCATGGTGTAATTTTTAAAAGCAAGCTTCCTTAAGTTTCGTAACATTACAATATTTCCTATTTCTTTTAATAAGCTTTATCCTTTTTCCTATTTAGCTCTGTTCCCTTCAGTCCAGCCTTGCTCCGTCCTGTTCCAGATAGTGGGAGTGCCGGACTTTTCCCTGGCCAAGCCTTTTCCTCCTCTTCTTCTCCTCCTTTTCCTCCCCTCCCGTCTCTTTCCTCTCCTCCACAAAGCCTCTCCTTTCTCAGTAACATTCCTGCCGGCTGCTCGGTAAGCTGTGATGTCATGGGCTGAGTGTGTGTATGTATGTGTGTGTTCCTCCAGATGGATCCACAAAATCCCTTCTGTGCAGGCCCTCATACAAACACACACACACACACCAAAAACATCCACCCTGTGGCTCCCCACTCCTCCCTTCCTGTGTAAGACCGAGCAATTGCTTTCCCCACTCCACGCATATGTCGCGCGCCCCCTTTCCCTTTAACCTACAGTCTGTCAAATTCCGAGGGGACAGAGCGAGAGAGGCAGGCAGAGAGGCGATAATGAAGAGATGATGACTGAAGAAAGAGGGAGGAGGTGAAGGGGGGAATGGTATTTTCTTCTATCATCATCAGTATGGGACTGTTGACTCAGTCTAAGGGTTAGAGTGATGTACCAGTTCTATTCACCTTTTAATAACAAGTAAATTACATAAAATCCGCTGCCTCATCCAGCCTTACAAAGTATTTAATCAGAGCTTTTAGTGGAGACTTTACATATAACAGGCTGGTCTGAGAGGCTCGTCCATCTTGATAAAATAAAACTAGCAAAAACCCTGTCCAGCTACTGGGAACTTCAATGCCAAAATTAAGGAGTAAACCCACTAAAAGAAATCAGATTCTTATGTCTCAGGGTCACTCTAATGCGACTCGTCTATAGGGGTGTTGTGTGTGAGGGTGCACCTGTTGGGTCATAGGATCAGGCCAGTGGAAACTAGAGCTGACCTGAGTCACGGTTCACTTTCTCTGCTCACAAGCACCACATCAAGACGCACTGGAAACACTTTCCTCGAATTTACAAGAGCAATTAGCAATAATGTGTCAGGTGCTGCTAAATGATGGAGGACGGTGATCCCAAAGAGGAACCGATGTCAGAATGCATTTCAGCAATTAAGTGCTACATTGATTCAATTTTCAAAGCCAAATAAGCAAATGAAAAAGCGGTTTTACTGAAGTATTGCCAGGATGATATTTTTTCCTGGGTATTACTTTTTCTCTAATAAGCTAGTTGTCTCCTCACTGCTGTCAAAACCTTGACCTTGTGTCGATGACAAGAAACTAAACAAGGTGTTGTACACATGAGGAACTTAGTCAGACACTGGCCACATAAAGCATAAGCACTTAATCAATATCTTCTCTGAATAACAGGGCTGAAATATCAGCTTTCAAAGTATTTTTCTTCCCTCACAATTGTGCAATAAAAGACAGTTGTGTAGGAATTCTCTTTGATCTGTGCAAATCAGTCTTTTAATTTCAGCTTTAAACCCCCTGACATCATTTATCTAATGAAAATAGATGGAGACAGAGAGGTTATCCTACTCCTATCCTACTCTGTAGCGTAGTGTGCCCATTAACAGCTGTGTGTCCTGAGGGGTTTATCTGTTATAAGCCCCCAATGTCTTAAGGTTAGGGTTAGGTGCCTTGAAGTCAACGGCAGCGCTGCCCGGAAGGAGACGTTGGGGGCTTAAAACACCATCGAGCTCCTAGTAGCTGTGAATAACTGTGAATTTGACTGGATAACATCATTGTACAAAAACACAGAAATGAACGCCCCCATCCCTTTTAAGTGTCCCTGTTTAAAATGACAAATCACAAGTTATCGGTGAGTTCCCATTCTAGAAATAACTGATCGGTCACAGAAAATTGGGACAGTAACCCAATTATTGCATATGCACTGGGGAGTTAAATTCCTGGATGGGTTGCAACGCACAAAGAGACTTGTGATGGTCATTATGCCAGTGCTGGTACATTTACAGAGGGGAGAGCTAATCGCTGGAAAACAAAAAAACAGAGGTAAAAGAGACTGAGGAAAAGGAGTATATGTGACGGTTCATCCGTGTGCGTGTGTACGTGTGATTGCATGTATCTGGGTCAACACCAGTCAATAAAGAGTAGTGCCCGGAGCAGTCTTATATCATGAAAGTTGATCGTGATTGATCATAAACGAAACAAATGACACACTTAACCATCGCAGCATGCCAGAAAGACACAAATGTCCACCCACACACACACACACACACACACACACACACACACACACACACACACACACACACACACACACACACACACACACAACAAACACACACACACACAGACTGTACAAACACAGAAGATTTTGCACAGATAGTAACAAACTAAGGTGTTAACATGTGTAAGAACAGAAAAATATGTATGTATGTAAATCACTTTTACTCTTTTGGTTTAGGTTATGTCCTGCATGGCTCCAGGGTATACAGACTGTGTGTCTGTGTCAATTTAAATCATTAATTTTGCATACAATATTGAAGAGACATAATGCAACTTTGCATTACAAGTCAAAAGCAGGCCTGTTTGAATTGAAGTCACAGATTTTCATTGGTGTCTAGTGTTCATTATTTGAAACATTTTGGACTGCAACAGGACATTCAGTTGCATATTATGTGGGCGGGATGGTTATTACATCTTCACAATTAAAAATAGGTTATGAATGTAATCTTAAGATGCACACATATATTTAAAAAACGGATTGCTTGTTAATATTTAGGAGAAATTTGACATTTCCAGAACAGGAATGAAGGGTTCATAATGAGGTCTGAGTTGAGGAGAAAAGTGTCACTCATCTATATTGTACAGCCTAACTGAACCAGTGTCTGTCTCAAGCGAATTCAACTATGAAACAATGTGTAAGGGCTTTTCCATGCTGTAAAATAAAATCCTGTCAAAAAGCAACCCCTTTCACAAAAGCTGCCAATTGCTGAGTAACACCCTCTTAGATCCTTCAGTCACATACAGTTATTTTAGAGTCAAAACGCTCAAGTCTTGCTGGATGATCAAGATAGTGACCATGTATTTAAAGATGGGTGTTGGACACTTTAAAACAAATGATGCTGCAAACTACAGGAAGCAACTGATTGGATTAAAGCCTATCACAGCTCACAGGTTATCTAAACAGGAAACCAGGAAGCGGCGCTAACTTGTGTCCATGGAAATGGAACTCAACACAGGAAATACACCAAAAACTCGAGGCCACCTGCACTTAAACACAGACACAATCACACCAAGACACTACTAGTTCACTGGGGTCAACATTTGGCAAAAAAAAAAAAAAAAAACACAACCACCAGATCAGCCAACTTAACACAACTTAGACATGTTTTTAAGAATATTTGCTTTTGGGTTTTTTACATTTTACACATTTTAAATTGAAATATTAAAGACCTGGCTTAATCTTATGGATGGCTAGCTGTTAGTAGCGTCAAAACAATATCCACAAACCCACACAAGGGCTTTAAAGTGAATGGTTCACAGCCAAGCAGTGCAGCATCAATAAAGCAACATCTATTTCTGCTTAAGTACTAGTACAAGGAAGAGAACTGGTATATAAGGCTTGTGAGTGTATCTCCACCCAGCTTCCTACACAGACACACAAGCGCTGTGACGGCATATTGCTGCACTGCAAAAGAATAACAATGAATGTGATTTTCACCTACCCAGTGCCAGAGAGCTTCAAACAACAACCAGACGGAAATCATGTTAAGAAGCCTTTTAAGTTGAGTGTTACAGAGGTATGCACTGCATGTCTGGACTCATGGCAGTTATTTGGGTCCCTTTCCAAGCCTCGAATGACACCCCTCACACACAACATCAGACCCCCTAAGACCCCGTCGTGAAACAACAACAAAGGGCCTGACAGGCGCTTCAGTGAGACTCTCAAGGCTGAATACTAATGCTACACTCCACACACACACTCACACACTTACAAGCTCACAGATGGAGGACTCTTCTTAACCAAAAATGTCTGTAGTCATAGTGTGAAAACTCTCCAAGCACAGGACACAGAGCCAGAATAACACTCCCTGCACAAGTGCAGGGATAACTGGGACAAAACACAGTCTAGCAGTGACACTGAACAGCCAGCCATTATTAGTTATGTCTTGGACTGAGTACAAGCACCGACTGTATTGCTTTTTTTAACTGGAGCCCAGATCTGTGTATAATAATATTTCATACTGTGACAGTAAAACAAACTGTACTTTGCTGGGCGTGTTGCCCAGTGAAATAGTGCAGTGTGCGTGTATTATGTGACAGGTAATGTACAGTGAGTCAATCGTTAAAAAATTAAATAAGCTCCGTTTAAGCTCCCTATGCATATTAGAGTTTACAGTTTTCTGTAAATTACACTGCTTAAATACACAGCTATGTAGCAAAGACATTGATTATATGAAACACATTATTGACTATGAATAATTTAGTAATTTAATGACTTGTGCAAGCAGGAACCAAGAAACTATAAAGCCTATCCTATATTATCTGGTTATTTTGAGTCAAAAAGTATTCAATCTAAAATTGTATTTTAAAAAACCTGAGATCTTAGTTTTTCAATTTTTAGAGAAACCTACTGTTAAGTTCTACTGTATCAATGCTGAGAATATATCTCTGGGCTTTTTACATGGCATATTCTAAGCCACTTTTTACACACACATTGTTAACCTTTACTTGGGCTACTGCATATGATCCACATTGTACTTCTACTAGCCCTGGGTTGAATGCCCATTGGAACAATATTGGCTAATGTTCATACATTCTAGCATGACCCATGACTACTCTTTAACAGCAAGCAGCAATGTTGAAATGTCACCATTGTTTTTTTATGTAAGAAGCCCTCAAGCAGACTTCACAACATGCACTCCACTTTTCTTTGCTTTTCGCTAGATTGAGATTTAAAATTAGCCTGACATGCTATTGGCAGGCTGGTGTACATCACCCAAATCTGTATTTATCACGGTAGCTCAAATGCTAACAGTTTCATGCATGTGAATGGAGAATGTTGAAACCATTAACACCATACTCCGCAAGGTATAGTTAAATAAAAACACTGATTTGGGTGGTCTAACCTAGTTAAGCTATGCTATGCGTTTCATGTACTGTATGTGAATGAAGAATGCTAAAAAATGTAAGCGCCATACTCTTTTACAACAAAGTAACGTAGCAAAGTGTTTAATTCCCTTCTTTTCCTCCCTTGGTTGTGTAACAGCTCTCTCCTGCTGTTAATTCAGCATGACACAGTACTTGCTGTCCACTAGCATTCTCTTTGTTTCATATCACATCACACGCACGAATGCACGCACACACACACACACACACACACACACACACACACACACACACACACACACACACACACACACACACACACACACACACACACACACACACAGTGATTATGTCAATTCAATGACCACAACCATTTCAATGAACTACCGTATAGTGCATGATGGTTTCAGTCTTACAGGCACTTCTCCGATTCATCTATTGCCATACTTCTTAAACTTTATCTTCTAAACAAGTCTGTTACTACATTACTGTAAGTAATCTCAGAATGGAAACTGAAAAGATAAAAGATGAGCCTCTACGGAATCAGACAGACAATCGGCGATAACAGGATGATCGTGCAGGAAATAAGCTACGGACAAACATGAAGGAACAAATCTTCACTTGAGGAAGAGGGGACACATGCATGGCTAAGTCTGAGGGTTTTGAGGATGTGGTCGTGCCTGTTTCTGTGTGTGTATGTGAGCTTGTGAGTGACAAAAAAAGCCACCAAGCATATAATTGTAATCCTTTCCCAGCATGAAGCAGCCCATTTTAGTATTTTGTACCACAGGACTCTCAGCGCAGAGACCACACAGTGAGGATAACTGGCTAACAGGCCAATGGGCTTATGCTTCTGAATAAAATTAAAGTCTGTGGTTAGGGAAGCTAACATATAAGCTTTTTTTATTTTATCTAAAGTAAAAATAGACCATTAGTGTCACACATAATTTGAAAATGGTGTATAATAAATGCAAAGGGCCTTTTTGCAGTTTCACCCATAAATTGCTGGACCGGTTGCTATAGGTATAGGTATATCACATCCGCATGCTGCCTCTTTTGGTGGCAATGGATTTGCTTGCCAGGATGGTCAACCTGCATCATTATCATCATCAGCCAATCAAACATTAGTGTGACTATGGGAGCTACCCATAATTGTTAATGTGATTCAAAGCATGGTTTTAGCATGCTCCTAAATGCATCGTTTGAGTCAGAGCAGAGAGAGATTAGATTAGTGATTTACATTACTGCACGACACTCACTCACCCTAATGACAGCTAGCTATGTTTATAACGCTTCCTCCCAAAACACCCCAGGAAAGCCAGATAATTAGCTAGCTTGTTATCACTACATGTTGTTGACTGGAAAACCTACTTTGTCAAATGCAGCCAACACTAACAAGCTTCATAATAATAGCTTTAAAACTATACAGGGCTTCTAAAAGTCACATGCATCTGGACCAAATGGCAAGTCAATCTGGACCCGGCCTAACTCGTGTTTGATACGCATGTGAACCGAAGATTAAAAGTTGACCAAGAAAACCAATAGCTCAACTTGAATGTACTGTATGTTGCTTTAAAGTTAAAAGTGAGTTGACTATATGTTATTTTGTTATTGCTAATCATTCCAGACCTCTTACCTCTATTAAAAATCAGATGCGGACATTAGAGTCATACGTTTCAGAACTACTAATATTAGGGCCGGGACTATTCGTCGGCGTAGTCGACGTCATCGATTACGTAAATGCGTCGACACAAATAATTTGCGTTGACGCGTCTTTAACTGTCTATGCGTGTCATGCGTAGAAATCTAAAAATAACAGCAACAACGAAAGTATGGATTCCTCGCAAGTTCAACAACACGTTGAGAAAAAGGCTCGCACACGGTCTTCTGAAGTGTGGGAGTATTTTACTCTTAATGCCAACAACAAGAACAACGTGGTAGTCTGTAGACTTTGTAAAATGATCCCTGAGTCAGGATAACTGCAGCAAAACACCGTAAGTTCTGCTCACCTATGCCTCTCCAGCTTCTCCCGTAGCTCACGCGTATACAGTATGTCCTGCACTGACTTGAGTGTGAGGTAAACTGTGCTAAATCGTGTCTCCCCCATCTGTAGGACTGTCTTCCATAATTGCGCAACCAGGCCAGATTGTTTCAGATATCTAAGTCCTTTATAACGTCAGTTATAACGGCCCACGAATTAAAAAATTGTCGGGTTAAAATCGGGCCCGTGCTCATAATTCCCAAAGAAAGGAGAGAGAAAAATTGCACTTTAACACCTTTTTTTATTTGTGTGTTCCTCCTGAAAGTGACTTGAAATGTGAATTTGTTTTATTGTTGGATTTATTTGATACATCTGATTTCGAATGTTGCTAAAATTGCACTTCTTTTCACTGTAAGATTAAAAGGGAGAAGAGCTGTGATGTTAAACAAGAGCTTATTCATTATTTTACCTACTACTGTTAAAAAAAGCAAATACAGGCTACTCTTTTTGCACTCTGTTTACTTTAAGTTTTTATTTTTGTATTCCTCCTGAAAGTGACTTTATTTTGTGGTTGGATTGATAGCCAACATCTGGCTTCAGGTTGCACTACAAATTCATTTTACTTGAACAATGCAGTGTTAAACAATTTTAATAAATAGAGATTTGAACCTTATTAAAATTTGTTGTGTGTAAATTGTTAATAATTGAGCAATGGGAAAATAATTGCTCGAAAATAATTGTTCGATTAATCGAAAAATGAATCGTTAGATTAGTTGACTAATCGAAAAAATAATCGCTAGATTAATCGTTTAAAAAATAATCGTATGGGAGAGCCGCCCTAACTAATATACATTAATAATGTGGTGAACTTATCAGGAATTGTTTCTGATCCTATTATCCATCACCAGCACACTCTTCTTTGGTATGAGTTTATTGATCATGTAACAGATTAGTATTTGCACTTTCTCAAGAAAGTGGGCAACGGCTATAGCTGACCCACGCCATAAAAGACAAGAAGGCATATTAACACTGTTGTCCTGTTGACCTCTTCCCAGTGTTAGCTTATAGCATTAACTAGCTCTGCTCTACCTCCCACTGAGAAGAGCAGTGTGTTAATCACATGTCTATTTCCGGAAACTAGCTCATTAGCCTGCAGTATTTAGACAGCAGGAGGAAGGAGGCTTCACACAGGACGAAAACAGCCCGGTGACAGCAAACATATCTGAATCTGACAATGATTCCCTTTTTATTTAGATAGTACCTTTTTTCCCATCTGTGCTATTTTTTTGTGGTTTCAAAGGGATATCAATCATGGATTCCCATAGTTAGGACGACATGACCTTACGTAGTAGTAATAGTAGACATGCTAACAAGCTTTCAATTTAATTTATTTCGGTCTCTGTTTGTGTACATGTTACCACTGCATAAACAAAATGTCTTGATTGATTCCCTCCCAGTAAATTCCTGAAGTGCATATCTACAAAATGATTAAGAAATCGTATTGCCATACATGGGAAGATCGTCCACTGCCTTAGTTCAGATCCAACACTTCACCCTTTTCACTTTCACCTCTATAACCCTAACTGACCTAGTTTTGATCTTTACCCAAACAACTACGTGTTTACCTTAAGCTAACCTTTCAACAAAACTCCCCTCAGATTCTGTTACGGCCTGTGCCGTTTAGCACATTCCAAGAATTACTTTGTGGTGAAGTGTTGTAACCTACTGTTTGGTGTTTCCTCTTTTGCCCCGGTTACCTACAGTACCTTATCTTCTTCCGATTCACTTACTGATTTCTTGTATTGTATTTACCACCACACAACCTTTCAACAACATGCATGGACATCCTTGACAGCAGCAGTAACTGCATAGAGTGAGTTTTTACAGTTGAAAAACATGAGAGCTGCAGGCTAGAGGTGTGCTCAGGAATATCTTTTTTAATCCTGCTCTACTGCCTGACCTGCCTCATCCCAAAGGAAGATATTTCGTGAGGCGATGGGAACTAGAAGTGGATAAAAAAAAGCTTATGGACCATGTCCTCCATTGTTTGATAGTAGTGAGTCGTTTCTCATAGACAAGATACTAAGCAAATGGTTGAACCTCAACGACAAATCACAATTTTTGACACTCGCCAAAATGACCTCACTTCCTAAAAATGCCCCCGATGTCAAGGGTCCACAGCTCGGCTGGGCTTTCACAAGGATAAGGTAGAATACGAAATGACAAAACCCACTAGACGATGGTTCCCCCCCCGAGCTCCCCCCCTCACACATTCTGTAACACCTAAAGCCCAAGTAGCAGTCACCAGTCACATTCCAGTCTAAAGCTGGAATGTGATAGAGAGACTTCTGGAGCTTTTCACCACCTAAACACAGCACTGCGTTAGGATATGAAGCCCTGTCATCTGAGGTCAAACTCCATCCTGACTCATTGTAAAAACAAAAATGAAAGAAATTTAGCTCTCTCTGCTTCCTTCAAGAAATTTGATATATCTTTTAAAGTTACAAATGTTGTCCTGTTCCCGGTATTTTTTTGCTGCAATTTCATTGTCTGTGTTTGTGTCTTTGTTGTAAACACAGTATTTGTGCTAGCAGGTGGTTTGTGCTCTGCTTTTGTGTTAAATGAATAACTTTGGTTGCACAGTACAACAATGGTCGGTGGATGTTGCAGACAATAGTGGGTGGGGGGGGGTTATGTAATGGTGGCCATCACATGGCTGGGTTGTATTGTTGCGTTTCCTGCATCCCTTCAGTTCTCTTCCTCTCTGGAACACAAATACCAAAACACGGGACAAAATACTTTGATGGAAGATGGAATGTGACAAAAAAATAGCCTACTTCAGGCATTATTTTCTTTCATTGTCATTTTCAAAGTGACATGAGTCTCAACATAATATGGCAGTAAAAAAAACGTGTTCCCTTGTGGCGGAAACACCAAACCAAATAGTTTAGGTGAGCCAATCAGAGCTTTGTAGGCAGTAAGAATGAGGAAGTTATCTTCTTGTGCCAGGGCCGTGTTATTATGGAACCCACTTAACTTCTAGGCAAGACCCGCCCTTCAATAGCATTCACACACTAGTATTGGCCAGGTGTCCATGCTTACGCAAGGTAACCTAACCCGATTTGTTCAGGTCCTATCCCCTGACCAATCGGCTATCCTAACCTTAACCACTCGAGGTCAATGCCTAACACCAACCAATGGAGCTGCTTTGTAGGGCGGGACTTGCCTAGAAGTTAAGTGGGATCCATAATAACGCGCCAGGGCCAGAATTCATTCCAACAAATATGGTGACAAGCATGGATGAGATCAATGCTGATTTACAATGACATATTTCTCGAAATACATGACTGTTGATGAGTTAACCGCTCTACCATAGCATCTGGGTCAAGTAAAAATATAATTGGCGAGTGGATATGTCCGTCACTCCTGATCAGGAATAATAAACACGACATTAGCAGACACTGTATAAGGTATGGACCTGATATCCATGACATCATCTATAGGTAGAGCTGAGCAATATATCAATATTATATCGATATCGTGATATGAGACTAGATATCGACTAAGATTTTGGATATCGTAATATCGTGATATGACATAAGTGTTGTCTTTTCCTGGTTTTAAAGGCTGCATTTCAGTAAAGTTTATGTCATTTTCTATTCATGTTATTCATGTCATGTTATATTATTTACCTTTACCCACGTCATTGTATCTACATTACTGATGATTATTTATCAAAAATCTCATTGTGTAAATATTTTGTTAGAGCATCAATAGTCAACACTACAATATCGTTGCGGTATCGATATCGAGGTATTTGGTCAAAAATATCGTGATATTTGATTTTCTCCATATCACCCAGCCCTATTCTTATTCTGAAAATCCAAAATAAAACACAAAGTGGCCAGCTCCTGGTTGCCTCTGCCGATTGACTCACTTTTAGAGCCAGCCTGAAGTGGCCACTTGATGAACTGCAGTTATCGGCTCTTTTGCATTGGCTTCATTTTTCAGCACCGCATGGATATTTGACTGAATAATGTAAAGTAAAGACAAGATGGCAATAATAATAATAATAATAATAATAATACTCAGTTTGATTATCAAAGGACCAAAACGATTTCTAACCGGATATCCAATCACAGCACTCGGGCCCATGACTCAGGTATATTTCCTTTTTCCTATGCCATTAGGATTGGTTTTATTAGGAATCCAAACAGTAACAGTCTGACTTTTGAAAAGTGCCTTCATCTGTTCAAATGTGCTCTTCTTATACTGTGTCAAGGTGACTTCTTTTTGCTGCATTATCAAAGAAGTTATAAGAAATAAACCAGAAGCCCTTAGGCAGACACACACAGACACTACTGTGTCACTTTTAGCTGTCATCCATTCCCATGGGCCAATCAAAAATAGCCACAAAGTGTTATTCATAGCCCGAAGAACTACTTTAAATTCTAGCTACTTCAGACATGTACAAACATGAGGAGGCTTTGTTTAAATGCTGGGAAAAAAATATTTTCAAGGCGCATAGCTCTTCTGAGGGGCACTCATATGATTTTCAATGACAAACCCCCAAGCCACATTTGTTTTTCTTTCCTATTCATGCTATCCACTCATTGTCAGCTGATGACACTCATTACATCTATAAATTGGTAAACCACAATCGTGGGAATTATAGCTCTTTGAAGGGAGCCGGATCTTTTGGCTCTGTTCCATCATTTTTTTTTTTTTTTTTTTTAGGGGGGATGGGTTATTGGGTTTATCTGCGAAATAATCACGAGGATAATAATGGGGTAAGATTTCAATCAAATTCAAACTTTAGACATCCAACAAATACAACGTAATTTCGCATGTGTGGTCTAGTTTTAGCAGCACTACATCACTCTTACTGCCAGACCTAATGACAATGATCTGCACTGTCCACATTACACAGGGTGACGCCATATCCCTCTGCTTTGTCAGTGAATTTACACTCTGTATGAAACGTGTTATGTAAATAAAGTTGCCTTGCCTTGAATGCAATTCATGCAACACTCAACTGGCACATTAAAAACAAGTATACTGTACGAAAAAAACGTCTCTCACTAAGTACAACTCGGTTCCCTTCTTTGTACCAAAGAGCCGTTCAAAAGAATCGGATCGTTCACAAAACGTAACATCACTTGTACTGTATGAATGACATTGGTGTCCATCTGAACGGCGCTGATATGACTGTAATGTTTGGGACTTCATCCAATAACACAAGGCGGAGTATCACTCTCTTCCTGGAAGACAGCCAGTGGAGGCCCATCAACAGATCGGCCATTGAAAGGCCATGAGCCAGTTAATGTCAACAACACTGAGCTGTGTGATGCTGAACAGACTTGCTACTAGCACCCTCCTCCCTCTCTCCCGTTTTCCTCACTCACCTTATATTCCCCACTGCATCTACCACCATCACACACACCCACACACACACACACACACACACACACACACACACACACACACACACACACACACACACACACACACACACACACACACACACACACACACACACCTGTGCCGCCCTTTATCTCTCCTTGTACTCATTGTTTCTTGTCATCACATCGGTCTCTCTCATCCCGTCTCTCCTTCAGCACCTCATTCCCATTTCCACCTCCCGTGTACTCTTGGCTCACCAATCTTTAGCATCATCAACAACACTGTGTGTGTGTGTGCTTTATGGGAAGAGGGAGAGGTTTGGAGGAAGAAGACATCATTGATAAGTTTGTTGTTCCTGTCAATGTTCCCACAGTCCACGCTGCGTAGAGGGGTGGGGACGGAAAATGTACTTCGACCAGACACGCACACACTGCACAACGCACGAAAACCTTGAGCAACCCTAACAGACACTGACTGTCTCTGTGGGGGGGTGGAGGAGGGGGGGATTCAGTATGTGGCAGATACCTCCTGTCATTGACTATAAAATCAAATGCAGAGCTGGCTGTGATATTTCTGTCCCCTGGCTCAGCAGAGGTATTGGCAAACACTCTGAATTGGCAGTTTGCTGCTTCGCTTCGTTATTTCCAGAATCAGCTAGTAATTTCGAGTGGCGACCAAACAAAACAGTGAACACACGGACGATGAGCTATTCTAAATACAGTGTGGACAATAAAAAAACAGGCTTACACCTCCACCACTACTTTGTTTACCCCTCAACTTTGAATGTTACTGATCAAATCGGACCAGAATGTCATCAGTGGCTTCACTATGGAGCTTTTGTGCCCTGTTTTTACTGATTTTATTATTGCTCCAAAAATCTACCTGAAGAGGTGATTTAACACAGATTGAACTCTCTGTAATGAGGCGTGTTGTTTGAAAAGATGAAGATGAACGGATTTGAAGCTATGGCTCTGATGCTGCCTTTGCCTCTTCTCGACAGGTGGATGTGTTTGCCTGGCTTAGGGCCACTGCTGTGTAAACTGTGCGCAAAATAAATAACTAAAAATGAACACATCTCAGAAGCAACTGTAAGAATGTCCAAAGAGACACACTTGATTTCTGGAGCTTGCATCACTCCTTTGATACTGTGGTAGTCAGCTGCACTCAAGGAAAACGTCAGTAACTCTACAATGACGTAAAATCAATCAGCATGATTGGGAGTGATGGGATAACAGGGTCAGGGTAAGTTGCCCCCATCCCCCTTTTGCATTTGGTGGGTGTTTTGTATTTAACCATACTATTTCTGCACAATGAGTATGCATCTTTTTCCGAGTGGTCACAGTGGACTTAATCACCTGACCCAATATGGGTTATTTATCAGCAAATCATTTTAACATTGAGCTACACAGAAAAGGATGATTAGATTAGAGAAACTGAAACATGTCTTTATGAAGTATCAGAGGACAAAAAGAAAGAGCCAATAACATCCAGCACGGCAACGTCAATCTCTCGTTGACCATGAACAACGTCAAAGTCTGCAATCAAAGAATTGCAAGTTGCTTGGCAACAGCTACACGCAAGGAGATAAGGTTGAAAATTCACCACAAGCAAATCTGGAGCAAACAAATGAAGTCTGGCTTCAGGTGGTTGGCTCTGAAACATGTGGCAGCTCTCTCTTTGGTTTGATCGACTGCTACTCTGTGACACACCAGCACATCCGTGACTGCCTCTAAGGTTCACCTTTATTTAAAATGTTAACATGTGCATGTGATATTCAAAATGCAACCAATGAGTGCTTTCCCATAAGGGTGGGGGCTTAAATGATGACTTGACCATGAGTTAAGTTGCATGAAGGGTTTTTACAAGAGCAAGGGTACAGTACAGTATATTAAATGAACACTACACAATGAGTCAGTACGATACCAAAAGGATGGGTATATAAACCGGACAAAACCAATGTGAGTAACCAGCAAACATCCAGTTAAACAACAGTATATACTGTCACTATAGTGGTGTTTGGTCTATGCCAAGTCCTTCAGCATGTACGGGAATGATGAAAACCAGGTTAAGGTCATTTCTATATCTAGGTTAAAGTGATGCAGAGGAGGAGGAGGAGCACAGAGGCACAGAGAGAGAGAGAGAGAGAGAGAGAGAGAGAGAGAGAGAGAGAAATAGACACTACTGCAGCAAGCAGTCTGGTCCACTAACCTCCTCTGGGTGGCTTTCTCCTTCAGGAGAGGAGGGTGCAGTATCCTGTGTCCTCACCACTTTAAAGCCAATCAGTGTAATTACAGTCTCGGTCTCTGTTAACCAGCGCACACACAAAGAAAAAGCAACACACACACACACACACACACACACACACACACAGAACTAACAGCACCATAAACATGCAAAAAAAGCCCACATAACACGCGCACGCGCGCACGCACACACACACACACACACACGCACGCCCTCCACTTGATTTTACTTTTCTCCAGAAACTTCAGTTAAAATACATTTGTGTGATGTTTTGACCATTACTTTTGTTTTGAATTCAATCTACCTGCGTGAGAAAAGTAGCGAAAGCGCTGATCCCCCAGAGCTCCCTGAGACCGAGTAACGTAAACGGCTAATATAACCGGGATTAGGTTTGACCGACCTGCTGACCGTTACTTCTTCTTCTTCTTCTTCTTTGTCTTCTTTTCCCCCTTAACGTTCACCTCGACAAAAGAAGCGGTGTGGACGCGGCAACCGGCGGGACGTCAGAGAAACAAACGGAGAGGAGAAGTAGGCTAGAGGACCGGATGCTCGTGTGCTCCCAACAGCTGTAGCCTAACGGTAACGGCAGGCTCTGACTGGGATGACATTGAGCTCCTTTTACGCGCCAGCTTTGCCAACCGGCGGTCCCTCCTCCCTATCCTCTTCTTCTTCTCTCCCCTTCACTCCACTCTCTCTCTCTCGCTCTATCTCTCTCTCTCTTTTTTTTTTAGGCACGCGCGCTGAATAATGCAGGGCTCGCGAGGTCCCGGGAGTGTTTTCTGTCCCGTTCCAGAGACAATCAGAGAGCGAGCCGCCAGCGCGAGCTCCAGCCAAGCACAATGAGGCCGACCCGGACGGATCAGGTTACCAGTACTGCCTTTCATTCATTTATTCAGCTGCAAAACAATCTGACTGCAGCCCAGCCGGGGGCGGCACCCCCCATTCTTCTGTACCCTTCCCTGTCTCCCCACCTCCCTGTCTCCCCACCTCTCTGTCTCCCCACCTCCCTGTCTCCCCACCTCTCTGTCTCCCCACCTCCAGCTCTACCTCCCCTTAGTCAAATGTGCTCAGGTGGCATTTTTAGAGAAACAACAAAGTCAGAACACTCCAGAACAGGCGGTAGTGGTGGTGGTGGTGGTGGTAACTAAGTAACCTACTCATTTACTCCAGTAGCCTACTCTATTGCACAGTACAATTTACTAGTAGCCTACATTTACTTTAAATGAAAAAAAGTCTATTTATATTTGTGCCACTTCCTGCTGCTCCACTACATTTAAAGGGTCACTCGACCGATTTTACACATAAAGTCCAGTTCACTATCAACTTGCATCATGGGAAGTGTAGGATCCAATGTTTTTGGGGGTGTGACTCATGGGGCTAAAAGTCAGATACCTCTGCCTCTGCTGCCCATATTCTGACCATTTTATTGTTTAATCTGTCTTTCTCAAGGCCCCCAGTTTTATGGAAGTGTGATACTAAATTGCTAGAGTATTATTAAATTAAATTTACTGAGTGCAATAAACATACAATGGGTAGCTATAAAATATTATAGAGACACTGTAGCGGGACATGTCAGCACACTGCAAAACAACTATGCACCTGTAGAAAGGAAAAAATGTGACTGAAGGCCCCCCCCAGCAGATGTAATTCAAAGTCTGGAAGAAGAATGATTCTCACTTCAAGCAAACACGTTAGCACTAACCTCTGCTCCAAATACTTAATTGATTTTTGATTATTGTCGAGGTTGCTAAGGGGCACTAAGCTATCTGACACGATGGAGCACTATGCTCGTTTTTGTTTTTCAAGAATTCAAGGGGGATTTAATTTCCTGATGTGCCCACTTTCCCTAAAGCTATATGTACATATTTTTAAATGATCAGCCTGAATTTCATCTACTCTGACAATGCACTATGGCAAGACTTGATCTGGCACAGATGTTTCCAGTTGAGAAGATCTCACAGATCTTACCTGATCTTACTATGATTTGTGTATCATCTTTTTTTTTTTTTCATCTCTGCTGAAATGTTTATAAAAAACAAAACAAAACAGACCAGTCTGACACAACATCATAAAGTAGACAAACGGACAGAAATTGTTGCTTGGAAGCCTGTAATCCCATGTAAAAGGTGTCAAACAGTCTCCTAACCGCATAACAGCATCAGGGAAGGTTTCCTGGCCGGTAGTGATCTGGTGTAGCCCCTAACTCTCTTGATGTCAAACTAAGCTTTCTGACAAAAAGTGTGAGTACAATTATATGTGCAGAATATCTGTCCTCTCGTCCTGCCGCTAGTTGTAACTTTCTACAAAGTAGTTATGGATTCAAGTAATTGCACCGTTACATAAAAACACACTCAAACGGGCACAGACTACTCACCATGGCGGTGTGAGGATGCCTGGTCGGCATTGAAGCTTGAAACCCATTTGCTGTTGTCGTGGTAATCACCGGTGTTTGGCCGTAGCCTATGATAAAACAAAATTTGAGTTATTGTTACCATTGATATCTTTGATTATCATCTTCTTTCATAATCATTTGTACCCGTGGGTGACCTTTTTGGCATGCAACATGCAACTGACCTGTAAATATGATCATATTAACATGCTTTTGTGGTGGATTTTAAATCAGTGAACTGCTAGCATCTGTTATTCAAGTCAAAATATTATAATTGTGAGATTTTGTAATGCAACTGTGCTTGCTTGACATATATTATAAATCCTCAGTTGTCCTAAGAGTTTGTTTCTGGCTGTACTTTTATCTTGACTCTGTTCTTTGCTGCATGAGTGACCCAGTTCTACCTCGAGGAGTCCTGTTCATCTGGTTCCATATATCATCAACCTCACCCTCCTGATACCCACACTCACTGGGACTGAAGTAATAACACTGCTGTTAGAGTACAAAATATCAACATAAATACTTATACTTAATATGCTTCAGCTACTACCATACTACTGCTGCTGCACTGCTACTGCCGCCGCAACAGCAATGACTCCTGCAACTGTAGTAGTTTTTGCTGTCACGGTATAGCAGAAACTGTGGTAATAGTGGCCAGTGATAGAAAGTAACTCAGTACATGTACTCTTATAATACTGTGCTTACATGTATAGTATTTTAAGGTACATTTACTTTGCTTCTGTATTTACATTTTATGCTGCTTTACACTTCAACTATGCTACATTTCAGAGGCAAATACTGTACTTTTTACTCCATTATGTATTTGACAGCCATAATAACCACTTTGTAGATTACTATTTAATATACAAAATATATCATTTTATAGAGTACAGATGAAACTACCCACTATTAAAATTGTGCTTAAACATTAACGCATGATAATTATGTGTATACCATAATATAACACTGACGTTTTTTTAAGTAGTATTTTATATGTGTTATTACTTTTAAAGGATCTGAATAGTTCTAGGAATAGGAATATAAGTTACAGTATTGGCAATGGTAGTATAGCAGTAGTATTAGTAGGATCAGCAGCGGTAGTAGTGTAATACAATTACTCCCAGGAAAATGAGACTGTGTAACAGTTATCTGCAGTCATGGTTTCTGTGAAAGACAGCAGGCCGCCATTGTCTTAAGATAAATCGATTAGTGCTCATTTTCACGGAAATCACAACCTCTGTGCAGGAAGGAGTGTGTGCACGTGTGTTAGTCCTGTTTCTCATCATGACGTATGGAATACAATCATGTATCTTCTAGTATTATGTCCTCTTGGGGGAAGTGTGCGTCATGTTTTGTGTTGCTGCCCTCTCCAGATCATGCGTGTTTTAAAGGGAAATGATAACACCCGGTCCGTCATCCGAGATAGACGCACATTATCAACGGAAGGGTGACACTGTACTGCTCTTTGTATCTGTGGTTTCAGAAGATGTTCATGTCCTGACATAATGTCCATAGTGTATGGTATGCACAGTACACTATAAATGTTAACATTGAAAGGGTCCATGAACAGGACTCTGTGTTCATGCAGTGTGCTTTTCAATGAGTGGGAGTCTCACACGGTACATGTTTAGTGTTTAGTGAGGTAGGCATATTGCTTTTCTTTCTTGTCCTCTCTGTTCATTGCTGTGGTGTTATCAGTGTTATTATTAAGGTTAGATGAGTGAGCATGGGCTCCTGCAAACTAGGGCATTGGGGTATCTAGACTGATCCGCTATCTATTTATCCAACTGTTTAGCTTCCTATCTTCTAAAACACTTACACGTTTTTACCCTCCTATGCTCCTACCCACTCTGTATTTTTTGCAGTGTGTGAAGGCCACAGACACAGTATGAGTCCCTACAGGAATGTTGCAGTAATATTAGAGCCATTTTCTCATGAGCAGTGGCCATAGTCATACTGAAAGAGAGAGCTTATATTAAAACTCTGCACTGCATTCCAGTACTTATACAGCCATCCTTTATTTATTATTATTTTTATATTTTTAGTAGAAACAGACTGATACTGTACCATGTTGCAATTGAGCTGTTTTAAGAGTTAACCCATTAACATAAAAAATTTAAAGTTTCAGGCTATAATCCCATTCTCAGAGCATCTCACAGTGAGTGTGCGGCTCCAGGCACAGAGCCTTGCACCTCGGTGTTTGGCCAAATTTTCACATTCATGGACATACGCATTTTTAGGCCTTTATAGACAGGACAGATGAAGACATGAAAGGGGAGAGAGAGGGGGGAATGACATGCAACAAAGGGCCGCAGGTCAGAGTTGAACCCCGGACCGCTGCGTCGAGGAGTAAACCTCTATACACGGGCGCCTGCTCTACCAACTGAGCTATCCAGGCGCCCTAGCTTTGTTTTTTTTTAGATTATTTTTTGGGCTTTTATGCCTTTATTTGACAGGACAGCTAGGTGAGAAAGGGCAGAGAGAGAGAGGGGGAAGACATGCAGGAAATTGTCACCGGTCAGATTCGAACCCTGGACCTCTGCGTCGATGCATAAACCTCCAAGTATATGTGTGCCTGTTCTACCCACTGAGCCAACCTGGCCACTTATTTGGCTTTTTTTTGTCAAGCATTTATTGCATTATGCTTTATTTCAATCTATTCAGAGGTACTCAGAATAAAGAAGGTCTTACTCAGTAAATGAAAGCAGTAGTTATGTAACTTCCAACTTGCTATGACTGGGGCTTTAGTCTTGCTCTAGTTTGTTTGTTGGCTTGACTGGGCTTAAGTAAATGAGATTTAAAAGTTGTTTTTATTATATTGGGCATAAACAGAAAGTTGTATGAGCTGATATTTCATTTGTGAATCTGTGGTGCAAACCTGACTGCTTTTTTTGTCCTATATGACCTTTGAAAACACTCTGGACAAAATATTCCCTTCATTTAAGTGTAAAATAATGTGTGTGTGCATGTGTGTGTTTGTTAGTGGCAGTGGGTATTATAACAGATAGGGGGTGCAGTAAGGATAGCTTGTGATCTGTTTGTCAGCAGCCAATGACAAAGTGAATGTTAGAGACAGATGGAAAGAACAACAAGCAAGAGACGGCAGGAGGGCACTGGAGAAACTCAGCTTTATTGACCAAAGAGAGAGGATACAGACATCAGAGAGAGAGATAGAGAGGAAGAGAGAGAATGAGAATGTGACAGTGTGAGTTGTCATACCCATAGAGAGAGAGAGAGAGAGAAAGAGAAAAAGAGAGAGAAATGTGAACAATAGAAAATGGCTCCTTTTTTGTTTTAACAGTCTATACAACCGTGAGGGCAAGCAGACAACAAAAAAGAGAGACCCCTACAGAGTCAGAGGAGTACTGCAGGCGTGGCAGTGGGGCTGGTAAACTCAACAAGTCTGTTGTTCATGTACAGCTCCTTGCATTA
Organism: Perca flavescens; assembly: GCF_004354835.1. Classification (NCBI taxonomy): domain Eukaryota; kingdom Metazoa; phylum Chordata; class Actinopteri; order Perciformes; family Percidae; genus Perca; species Perca flavescens. The sequence goes on along the minus strand of NC_041346.1, from coordinate 13,211,519 downwards.
CATCGAAAACACGCACACACAAACCCACACAGGCTAACTGGATTGGTCAAGCTCCATTAACTTGAACTCAGCCTTATTCTTTATTTTTTTTCCTTTCTTCTTCTTCTTCTTCTTCCTTTTTTAATAGTTTTGAGATTGTGATTGTATTTCGTTTTGTAGGTAAAAACAGTTAAGTGCTTCTTTGCTTCGTTGCACATCATGTGTGCGTTACACCTTGGGGAATCTAACACTACACTTTCGAGGATACACTTCTCTGCCTAGCCTCCTCAATCTTTAAAACCAAACAGTCATGCAACGAATATGTTTTGGCAGATCTGGGACACCGAACAGGACCTTAATAATTGTCCCCAGCATACACAGGCCTTGCAGTCTGCAAATAAACTTAGAGAGGGAAAATAACTGCGACAAGCTGCTCTGAAGGACCATCTTGGCATTTTTGTTGTGCTAAATTTGAACCAAGAGAACAGACATGGTAAAAAGGATAATGTGAATTTGCTAAAAACAAAAATGTTTTTGTCTGTAAAATTGTTATTTTGCTGATGAAATTTGACCATTACTAGCTTTGATTAAAACACATTTTTAATGATCTATCTTAAGCATATCAAGTCAAGCAGATTTTAATGTTTGCTTAAATGAATGGAAACCGATGGCTGCCTGGGGGGGGGATCACTGTAAAAACGTGCAGTATGCTTTTGGAAAAAGGTCAGCAATAATGTTAATCGAATGGTTTATAGTTATTAGGCTACCATGCAAATCCAATGGTTATGTTAAGATCCTGCCTCTGCACAATGTTTCAAGATCCTCAGATGCCTTCGTGGCCAACCGTAACACATCTGGGGAAGGATAGCAGCCACCAAGAGTTCAGAGAAGGTGGTGGTGGTCAGAAGAGGGGAACACGTTGTGTGGGGTTAATTGTGAGATTACACACAGCAAAGCAATGAAGGTAAGAGAATGAAAATATACAAAGCTCGCGCTTGTAAACACATACAGTCGTCATATGGCATCGTAGGACATCGGAACAATGTCTAGTACCCATAATAATATCTCTAGATCTCTATATAGATGTGGAAAATAAAATCATCACTAAATAGAATATAGAGCATATTTACATTCTTTATCTACACAGGAAACTAGACCCCTGGCGGGCCTGGTGGTGGCCAATCACACAGCCAGCTGGACTGACTGACAGCAGCAGTGGCCAATCACACTAAAGCATGTTGTGTTTGAAGGCCGACATACAGTTTCTGTACCGACAGGACAGTTCAGAGGTGGGATTGTATAGCTTTGCACAGAGCCATGTAAGGAGAGAATGGATCTATCCAGAGACCTTTCAATGCTGGAAATATGCTATTTGTTGCCAACAAATCATTCTTTTTATGAGTATTATCAGAGTTAGTACACAGTGCATAGAAATATGTTATGTTCTCTACTCTATGGCCAGGACCAGAAAAGCAATCAAACACATGGCTGAAGTACTGCACACTGGAAAAAGGTTGTTGAGGCTCTTCAGGTCACTGTCACTTTTTTTCCATTTTAGTTGTCCATGATACGAATATTTGTTGTTGTTGATGTGAATAAATTATAGCAAGAGCCAGGTTGGATTTGAGCCAGGGACATCATGGCCACATCACACGCACCTGAGCCACATAAAGAACACCAAATTGCATTATTTGGATCTGAGGAGCCTCTCTAACCTCTTTGTAAATGTGCCAGCGTCTTCCACAATCCCATATCTGGCCCATATACTGTAATTTTATTGATATTACTCTAACAACAGGTAGGTCTCTGCAGCGTACAACGGCAAAGTTTACTCACTAACTCTCCAAAAATCTATTCACCAGATGCCTATTGAGCACCACAAATCTTTCTATTCCACGTAACATCAAAGACACTTGAAATGAAGCAAAAACCTTTCCAGAGCATCCATTATCATTCAGCAGAATGAGGATGAGAACTGCTTTTGAGGGCTTTTTCTGAAAAACCAGTGTAATATATATATATGATGTTTTAATGACACCCAGGCCACATTATTTGCAGCACCCTTGTAAACGAGGGCCTGGTTGGTGACTACAGCGTGAGCTGGCAGTGTTTTCAGTCTCTCAGAATTGTAAAGAGTATAATGGATCTCTGGTGGCATTCTGCAGCGGTGAAGTGAATTTAGTGGAAAAAGAGATGAAGATGAATTGCACATCATCTTTCTTTATAAGCTCATTTGAGCACAGCTGTGATAATTTAGTAATATGGTAGTGCTTGTCAATGTTCATTATTCAAAAATGTGTGCCCTGCTGTTAGTGGTAGTAACCCATGTTTGTTTCCATATGTGGAAATACATGGTCCTTTGCTGCCAGAGTGTACTCATTAAGCTGCCGTAAGCTTCCTGTGCTCTATAGCCTTTAGACACACTGGAAAAGTTGGCTCTATATATCCTACTGGCTGCCAGAAGGTGTCCCACTGCCTCTTATTGGCTGCTGAGTTAGGAAGTACTACAATAGGAGGAAATGGCCTCAGCAGTGGAATAGCTGGAGTTAATGGACTAAACGAGAGCGAAAGAGAGAGATAAGAAGATAGAGAGAGTCCTGTTTCTACTAACTACAGTGTCAAAAACCTCAGTTTCCCACGGAAACAGTCGTCCCAACAATTCCATGGCCATTCAAAGTTCAAAACAAAAGAAGAAGAAAAAAAAAAAACTTCAGATAACAACGGCAAACTGAAACAAAATCCTAATAGAAACTTCTAATTATGTCTAATTTTTTTTTTGTTAGGACTATCAATGTGAAAGAATGAAGAGGCACATAAAGAAACCAAGGCAATGAGTACCCTCCTCTCCACCCTGGTCAGAGAGAGTCGGTACTAGGAATTGGGAGGGGGTTGTTTGAGTTCGTAGGTTGGGTGTGCGGTTGTTTGTGTGTGTCTGTGTATGTATGGAGACAACAGGAGAGAATCTGTCAAGCAGGGGAGAGGGGGGGGGGAGAGTGAGAGAAAGAGAAGTGGGAGGTGACAGGATAGAGAGATTTGAATAAAAATGACTGAGATTGTGTCCGTCTTTTTTGAATGTCGTACAAACTGGCTTATTAAAGGGCGATGATCTGGTTGATCGTCCAGATCTATTGTGTGGTTAGACAGCATGGCACTGTGACTGATTGTCCGTAAAAGTCTTATTGGCCACTGAGAGAAGTTTTATATTACCTGGTTTAGGCTGTTTGCCAACAACAACAATGTTCACCCTCTGAATGTCTGTTTTTACCAATAATATAGCAGCGTGACAACAGCTTCATTCTGGCTTGATTTGAATGTAAGGTGTCTGAGGAGACAGGAGGTGTGAAGCCAGAGCCTCCATGTTGACAGAGAGGGGCAACAAAAGAGCAGAGATGTGGAAGTAATAACGTAACTGAGGCAAAAGTCAAAAGTCAGACAAGAGCGTGTGTGTGCGTGCATGTGTGTGCCAGCCAATCAGAGTCCAGAGGAGGAGGAGGAGGAAGAGGAAGAGGAGGGCGGGGCTTCTGTTAGTAACCATCCAGAGACAGGGGAGAAGAAAGGGGTGTTGCGGGTAATAATAAAAGGGCGGAAGAGGGAGAAGATTCAGTCACATGAGGATGCAGCACTCGCAGCGTTTCCTCTTGTCTGTACCTGTGGCGGGGGTGAGGCCGGGCGGGGGGGGCGCATTGGCGTCGGGGTTGGCGGGGGGCGAGGAGGTGCTGTCGGGCTCACGGCCGTCGGATGACAGTTCCGTGCTGACGGCCTCGGACGTGGCCGGCCGCCCTGACACGAGGTCGGCCGCTGTGCCGTCGATGATGGACATGTCGGTGACCGTCTTCTCCCTCAGCGACTTCTCGTCGTCTTCGTCGATCAGAACCACCTCGGCCTTCACGGCGCCGTCGAAACCTAGCAGCCGCCTGCTCTCGCTCGTGTCCTCAACGTCCTGGTAGCCGAGGAACACCATGGTGACCGGGTGCTCAGCGCTGGCCTCGGGTTGGGAGGCGAGCTCGCCGCCCGGGTGGGCCGAGGAGCCGGGCTGGGTTGTGATTGGAGCAGAGGGGGGGATCATGCCAAGCCGGGTCTCCCTCTGGAGGGTGACCTGGGCGGGCGGGCTTGAAGGAATGGATGGCGGGGCGCAGGAGGGTGGAGACAGATCGTCAACATCTGCTGGGGAAACATAAGCCTGCGGGGCAGCCGGGGTCACGGTCACGGCCACCTGACCCCGGCCTCCGTCTCCTCCTTGTACGGCAGGCCTAGCGGCCCGCTGGACCAGCTGGTCAACCTGCGCAGAGCTCCAGCCATTCTCCAAGGTGCTGGTGGAAACGCCC